>NC_049205.1:62198744-62231244 GCF_013347855.1 Anguilla anguilla
CTTATCCTTTAAAGTAAACTGAATCTTTCGCATGGCACAGCTAACATAACAACGTATCTTGCAGAGCGATCGTTTTGGCTCAAAAAACCAGAACGCTCTGTTTACCAGAAGCTTCGATTAATCTCCGAGCGATTGTGTAAAGGTTGCAAATACTTGCAGAGAACACTCTGTCGCGGGCGGCTTGGCGCACGTTTTCGGGCTTCAGGTCATTCCGGAATGCAACCAGACCAGAAAATTTCAAACAATCCCGTAATGCATGCAGCCCCTCACCTCAGAGCCACAGAGTCAGGCTGGCCTTTCGACCGCAGACTTTCACAATAACCCCGCTCTCCCAGCGAATCGGCATTTACACAGTAATGGCGAAACCGTGCGTCAAGGAAAAGCTCGGCGTTGGATCTGGCGTGCGCTCTGATGAAAACGCAGAGGCAGACTGTGGCCTCTGATAAACACATACACAGGCAGACTGTGGCCTCTGATAAACACACACACACATGCAGACTGTGGCCTCTGATAAACACACACACAGGCAGACTGTGGCCTCTGATAAACACACACACATGCAGACTGTGGCCTCTGATGAAAACACACACACAGGCAGACTGAGGCCTCTAATAAACACACACAGGCAGACAGTGGCCTCTGATAAACACACACACACAGGCAGACTGTGGCCTCTGATAAACACACACACACAGGCAGACTGTGGCCTCTGATAAACACACACACACAGGCAGACTGTGGCCTCTGATAAACACACACACACAGGCAGACTGTGGCCTCTGATAAACACACACACAGGCAGACTGTGGCCTCTGATAAACACACACACAGGCAGACTGTGGCCTCTGATAAACACACACACAGGCAGACTGTGGCCTCTGATAAACACACACACATGCAGACTGTGGCCTCTGATGAAAACACACACACAGGCAGACTGAGGCCTCTAATAAACACACACAGGCAGACAGTGGCCTCTGATAAACACACACACACAGGCAGACTGTGGCCTCTGATAAACACACACACACAGGCAGACTGTGGCCTCTGATAAACACACACACACAGGCAGACTGTGGCCTCTGATAAACACACACACACAGGCAGACTGTGGCCTCTGATAAACACACACACAGGCAGACTGTGGCCTCTGATAAACACACACACATGCAGACTGTGGCCTCTGATGAAAACACACACACATGCAGACTGTGGCCTCTGAAAAACACACACACATGCAGACTGTGGCCTCTGATAAACACACACACATGCAGACTGTGGCCTCTGATAAACACACACACAGGCAGACTGTGGCCTCTGATAAACACACACACAGGCAGACCGAGGCCTCTGATAAACACACACACAGGCAGACCGAGGCCTGTGAGGCTGTGTTGGCCTTGCATGGTGGGGGGGGGGGGGGGTGACACTCGGGCTTAAACTGGGTCCTGCTTTCTGTAGCTGCCTGCAGTCTGACCTCTCTCTAAATGAGGAGGCTGTTTTGATAAGAGGAGGTGCTGGGCTGGGGAGTTCATTAGGACCCCCTCCTGCTGGGGGGGTTCCTGCCTGAACCTGCAGGGGCGAGCTCACCGCCCCCTCCCAGCATGAGGACGGTGCGCCTTCCCCCCCAATTTCTGCCCCCTTTGATCAGACGAGGGACTCACAAGGCTTTTGGAGGGCCTGAATAACACTGGCAGGACCGCAGGAGGGCTCCCCACTGATACACACACACACACACACACACACATGCACACACACACACATACACAGTCTCACACACGCACACGCACGCAAACACACACACAGTCTCACACACAGTCTCACACACAGGCATGCACACACACACACACACACATACACACATGCACACGCACACACACAGACACAGTCTCACACACACACACACACACACACACACACAGTCTCACGCACACACACAGTCTCACACACATACACACATGAACACGCACACACAGTCTCACACACACACACACACACACACACACACAGTCTCACACACATACACACACACACACATGCACACACACACACACACACAGTCTCACACACACACACACACACACACTCACACACACTCACACACACACACACACACACACTCACACACACACACACACTCACACACACACACATACACACACACACACACACACACACATATGCACACGCACACACAGACACACACACACAGTCTCACTCACACACTCACACACACACACACACAGTCTCACACACATACACACATGCACACGCACACACAGACACACCCACATACACGCAAACACACACACAAGCACGCACGCACACAGGCCCACAGTTACACACACACTTACAGCCATACACACACACAAGCACACACACACACACACACACACACACACACACACACAGTCTCACACACATACACACATGCACACACACAAGCACGCACGCACACAGGCCCACAGTTACACACACACTTACAGCCATACACACACACACACACACACACACACATTCTCACACACATACACACATACACACGCACACACAGACACAGTCTCGCACACGCACACGCACATGCACGCACACACACAGGCACACAGTTACACACACACTTACAGTCATACACACACATACAGCCCTGTGGAAGACGCTGTGGCTGTGGGTCCAGGGCCCATTACGGACACGGCCCTGATTACGCACACACACTGAGCTCAGCGCGCTAACAAAGTGCAGATAT
This sequence comes from Anguilla anguilla, assembly GCF_013347855.1. Lineage (NCBI taxonomy): Eukaryota > Metazoa > Chordata > Actinopteri > Anguilliformes > Anguillidae > Anguilla > Anguilla anguilla. The sequence goes on from NC_049205.1 coordinate 62,201,488, forward strand.
TCAGCGCTAGTGTACGATAATGAGCCCAAAAAAGTGCCTGACGCGCCCGCTAAAAAAACCAGCGCGTAAAAACGGTCTCTTCCTGCATGGCGCGCTGCACCTCGTCCACGTTCGTAATTAGCTGCGATACACGCGGTAAGCTAGTGCAGCGCTCCGGAGAGAGGGAGAGAGAGAGAGAGAGAGAGAGAGAGAGAGAGGGAGAGAGAGGGAGAGGGAGAGAGGGGGAGAGAGAGAGCGAGCGAGAGAGAGAGAGACAGGGAGAGAGAGAGAGAGAGGGAGAGAGAGAGGGAAAGAGAGGGAGAGGGGAAGAGAGAGAGAGAGAGAGAGAGAGAGAGAGAGAGCGAGAGAGAGAGAGACAGGGAGAGAGAGAGAGAGAGAGAGAGAGAGAGAGAGAGAGAGACAGGGAGAGACAGGGAGAGAGAGAGAGGAAGCGTGCTAAGGAAGCGCCGCAGGACGCTAACGTCCGCTCCGTTTCCACGCCGACAGATCCACCGGCTCATCACAACAGGTGACAGACGCCCAGGTCGGCATTTTTTTTTTTGAGCGCTTCCCTGACAGCCGTCCGTCAAGCAGAGTGACAGGTGACTTAGCCCGTCAAAGGGCCACGGAAGGCACCTAATTGAAAACAGTCAGCTGTTTGAAAGAGAGAGAGAGAGAGGGAGAGAAAAAAAGATGAGCTAATCTGTTTCTCCCCCCCCGCCCTCTGCAGCTCAGTTGACATTTCCATACACACACAGGAATGGAAAGTCCCTTCAGAAACGAGTTTATGTATCTGTGAACCGTTCGCACTGGTCCTGCTGACCAGCCTGTATTCCGTACAGAACAGGACGGCTTAATTCTGTTATCTGCCAAAAACAACAAAAAAAAGAGTGTCTTATACTTCCTTTCAGGGGTTGAGGGGTAAATGTGTTTTTTTTTTCCGCTCAGTAGTATGAGATTTTTTTTCATCCTCTCACTAGTCTGATTAACCTGGCAATCGAGGCTACACACACAAACACTCCCATTCCACCCCCCCATCAGCACCCCCCCCCCCCCCCAGTCTAACCCCCACCTCCAAGAGTGAGATGACATCACGGCCTGCAACAAAAAACCAGAGGTAATCAACGGCCAATTCCTACAGAACACAGGCTAAATAGATTTCAGGACCACAATGAGGACCAGATTAGCCGTACGCGCCCGTCACCTCACACGTACACACGGATGGAAACGTAATTTCGTCACTAAAGACGCTCTTAGAGCTAAACGCGCGTCTCTCTCGCCGGTCCTGGCTAACGGGCTCCAGCTGAGGCGTAATTCACTTCTCACCGCACGCTCGGCGGAGCTGACCGAGGAGGAAAGTGCCTTTTTCTCTCCCCCGGCACGCCGATACTCGTTCACTAAACGCGAGGAGGCCACAAAGTCTCCACCACAGCTATACAGCAACCTGGAAATCCGTTCTCCCTCTCTCTCTCTCTCTCTCCGACTCTCTCCATCGTGGTTTTTTTTTCTTCTTCTTCTTTTTTTCTTCACCTCCGGTGGCCCTGTGTGAGGGAGTCGAGCTACCAGTGGAGAAGCACTGCGGTAAAGCTCGGGAGCTTTCTCTCTCTATCTCTCTCTCTCTCTCTCTCTCTCTCTCTCTATCTCCCTCTCTTTTTCAGCGCCCTGAGAGCTTTTCAGAGAGTTCGGTGTTGATGAAGACCCCGGGTGAAAAGGGCCAGCCTCATTTCCCACACATTTCATGACCTCTTTTGTCTTTTTTCTCAGAAAGATTTCGCTCCCCCGACCTGCCCCCCCCCCCCACTCCTCCCCTCACTCTCCTCCCCCCCCCCCCACCCACCCACCCTCCTCCCTCCCTCTACCCCTGGCTACACTGAGAGAGGGGCTAAGAAGTAAACTAATTATCTTGTTCAAATCCCTTTGTGGGGGCCCTAATCCTGTTAAGTAATAAGAATGTGTGAATGGAAACAGTGGCTTGGTAGTGATCCCCGCTCTCTCCGCCGAGCTCGGCCTCCACCGGGACGCCCCCCCCCTCCCACCCCCCAGCTCAATGCAGCCGCCAGCGCTGCAGAGCGGACACCCAGGATTACCCCGCTTTGTGCGGCTATGATGAGAAAGAATCACAAACCCGGGGTGCGGGGGGGGGGGGAACCCTGGAGTGGGGTAGGGTGGGGGGTGGGACGGGGTAGAGTGATGTGGGTGGCGGCCAGGATGGGAGGGGAGGGGAGGGGTGAAAATGTGATGCAAAATGCCTTGGTGACTGTTTTTAGTGACTGTTTCGAATTTGTTTTTTTTAAGGGGTTCAGTTCATGATGTATCAAGGTGCCTTCGTGTGCCTGTGTGTGTGTGTGAGTGTGTGTGTGTGGGGTCGGGTGGGGTGGGGGGGGGCTCTGGGGGCGAGCGGTGGTGACTGGACGAGCGTGTAAACTGGAGTCGGCCCTTTCGGATCCGTTCTCCTTTTTATCACCCCGAGACCCGCGAGGCTGATGAAAGAAGAAAGAGAGAGAGAGAGAGGGATGAATAAGAGGGAAGAGGGAGCTCTGTGTGCGTGTGTGTGGGGGGGGGGGGGGGGGGGGCTGGTTGGACTTCAGACAGCGGAAAGTGCCACGCCCGCAGTGTCCTGCCAGCTGAAGTTTAATCACATTCCCCCCCCTCGCCCCCCCCACACTGGGGCCAGAGCCAAGCCCTGGAGAGAGCCGGCTGTCTGCTGGACAGTGAGGAGCGTGAAATTCATCTGACTTCCCCAGAAAGGGGAGCCCTGCGGCCCCGTCCCACCCCACCCCGTCCCACCCCATCCCGCCCCGTCCCATCCGCTCGGGTGGGGTTAGGGTTAGGGTTAGGGCGAGGCAGGGGGGTGGGATGGGCGAGGGTCAGCTCTTCCCATTCCACCCATCCAAAAACAACGTCAAAATGGACACTCGCGTAGGCATGCAGGCACGCACGCAAGCACACATCTGTTGCATGTTCATGGCTGCTACCTCACCCCTCTCCGCTCTTTCTGCCCCTCCATCCCTCTCTCTCTGCCCCTCTATCCCTCCATCCCTCTCTCTGTGCCCCTCTATCCCTCTCTCCCTCCATCCCACTCTCTTTCTTTCCTCACCCCCCTCTCCCTCTCTCTCTATTGCTCTCTCTCTCTGCTCCTCTATTCCTCTCTCCATTCATCCCTCTCCCTCTCTCTCTCAGGGATGACAGAGTGGGCCTGGCCTCAGTTTTAATGTGCCTTGCTTTATGACCTGGGGGGGGGGGCTTTTTCATCGCACACATTCGGATACCCACACCTGCCGCAAGCTTAAATGCCACCTAATTGGTTTCCATGGATACTAACGCCCCGCAAGCCCGAGGAGACGCCGCCGCCGCGGTTTCCTTCTGCCGTGCGGTGAACTTCTCGCGTTAGCGTCAGCGTTTCACGGAGAACGTCGTCTCAGAGACTGAAGGCCTGCCACAGACGTCACGCGGCGGGTACGTTTAAATGACCTTTCGCTCGTTATCCAGGCCGCCGTCATTAATCAGACCGAGACCTCCCCTTACTCAAAGCACACCTGCCACCACCAGCGCTGCGCCTGGAGAGAAGGATTATGTGCCAGCATCCAAACGCCCTCAGCCCAACTCACGAGGCCCGGGGCCTGACGGTATTTGTTCATTCGTTTATTACATATTTTATTACCTATTCTCCATATTTCAAATAATTTTCCACATACTTTTTAAAAGGCAAAGGGCCGTCCAATTTTACTAATTCCACTTGTATGAAAACCTGCTGAAAGTTGTGAGTGAGGTGTGTGTGTATGTGTGTATGTGTGTGTGTGTGAGAGAGAGAGAGAGTGAGAGTGAGAGAGAGAGAGAGTGTGAGGGGGAGAGAGAGAGAGTCAGGGTTTGAGGTCAATTTCATTTAATTTCAGTCTCCTCAAGCCATGAATTAAAATTAAACTCTTGTTGTTACAATAATGCTTGATGGGTGATTTTAAATGAACCTAATATCAATTCATTTTCTAAAATTTACTGAATTAAAATTACCCTGACCCTGACCCCAGCTCTGGAGAGAGTGAAAGCGAGGCCAAAAGAGAGAGAGAGAGAGAGAGAGAGAGAGAGAGAGAGAGAGTGAGTGAGAGAGAGAGAGAGAGAGAGAGAGAGAGAGAGAGAGAGAGAGAGAGAGAGCAGATTAACAGAGCTCTCCTATATCCTTCATCCACCTAGGGGCGGTCAAGCTCCTCGCCAGAGAATCTCTCTCAGAGAACAAAACAGGTTTTACGTCATCATCCGTAACAGGCATTACATCATCATCCGTAACAGGCATTACATCATCATCCGTAACAGGCATTACATCATCATCCGTAACAGGCTTTACATCATCATCCGTAACAGGCTTTACATCATCATCCTTAACAGGCATTACATCATCATCCGTAACAGGCATTACATCATCATCCGTAACAGGCATTACATCATCATCCGTAACAGGCATTACATCATCATCCGTAACAGGCTTTACATCATCATCCTTAACAGGCATTACATCATCATCCGTAACAGGCATTACATCATCATCCGTAACAGGCATTACGTCATCATCCGTAACAGGCATTACGTCATCATCCGTAACAGGCATTACGTCATCATCCGTAACAGGCATTACATCATCATCCGTAACAGGCGTTACATCATCATCCATAACAGGCTTTATGTCATCATCCATTACTCCTGGCCCTCAGCTTATCTGCCCATGTAGATTATAGTTCCCATGGAGTCTCCATAGAGACCGCTGCCCCCTCCTCCTCCCCCCCCCCCCCACCCCCGATATCACATATGATTTGTGTAAAGAGCCCAGCTCTTCGAGTCTACACACTAACAAGATTATGATACGACAATGCTAAAAAGCTAAAAGCCGTAGGGTCAACGTACAGTGTACAGCTTTTATACATCAGGATATGAGATTAAAGGCTGTTTGATCAGACATTTTAGACCACTTCTAGAAAATGCTGATGGTAGAGGAAAAAATATATATATTTCATGCATATTTTAGCCATGGTTTGGGCAGGTAGCCACAGCACATGCGAAGAGAAATTATAGTATCAGGTCCACATGCACTCCTGCAAGTCATAAAAGTATCAACCTAATAACGTATATTATTTATGTACATGTCATACAAGCATATAATACTGAATCAGAAAATGGGAGCGGAACTGAGGCCAGCGCTCTGGTGTTCCCCGGGGACCCATTTCAGTGGCGCAATGAGAATTCTGGAATCTCTTTTCTCCTGTACTCTCATTGCCTGCAGTAATGATTAAACAGAACTGGCCACAGAACTCCACAGTCCCACAATATATATATATATATCTTCAAATATCAAGTTAGAAACGTACCAAATACTCTCAGCTTATTTCAGATATAATTCACCTTTGAGTTCCATAGACACCATGAACACTTTCGGGTTCAGGACCCTTGCCTGTGCTTATGAAATGATGACAAAACCTGCTGAAAAAATAATAAGAGGTCGCACAGCAAAAATTCTCAGCGTTAAATCAAGTCTAACCGCACTCGATTTGAGTCCAGTATAGTTCAAATTAACTCCATCAGAGTCCGTCAGTGCACACCGCACATTCTGAGGCCCTGTATCTCCAGCAATTGGGTGCTCCTGGTTCTTTTTTTTTCACCAGCTATTGCCAATCATGCGCTGCCCTGCAAGATTCCTCACCCCGATTGGCCCTGGAACAATCCAGAATCCGTCCTTAGAAAGCATCACTACTCAAACAACAAGTGCCTCAACAGGAAATAGCGGACAGGAGGCGTAAACAGACTTTTTAACTCAATTTTCTCTCTTTCTGTGCCCCATTCGTATAAACACACAATATGTATTTTGTGTTGAGTTTTTATCCTTCCCAGTGGTTTTATGCATATTATGTTTATTTTTAAGTCAGGTCACGTGAAGCTAAAGACAATTTTCCACTTCATGTCGACAACAACGTTGTATTGTATTGTATTGTATTGCATTGCATTGTAAAGTTTTACACTCTGACTCAACACGGTTTCTCATTGCCAGTGGTTGGACCAGTATGTTGAAACCACTGAGTGACTTTCTTTTTCCATCCAGATGTACAGTAGCCTACCGCACCCCCTTCCTTTCCCAAGGTTAGGCTTCAGACTTCACGACCTCATAAAAATAAAAAAATGTTTTTTCATGTGTGGCTTTGACCGGTGGTCAAGGAGAACCGGGAAATCAGCTCAAAAAGACGATGTCACACACTTTTACTTTAATGTTAAAAATCGCCCCTGCAGAACACTGCAGTATTAAAGCAGTTTGCTGAAATAATTGCACGTGTCTTTAAAACAGGAAATAATTATTCATTGTGCTGTGAGGTCGTAGAGCCGTGATTAGATCTAAACTGTTTAAACAGGTGACTTTTCATTTGAAACTGTTTAAACTAAAGGTATATCACCGGACGAAATGATAGCTCTTTGGGGGAAAACAATTTTATAGAAAGATTAACGGCCGTAATTTTGAATAAACAAACGTCCAGTTCAAGGATGAAATTTCATTCGTAACATTGCGTCATTCGATTAAAAAAAAAAAAACTTTAAGGGTGGGAGAGGGAATTAGGGTCCATCTGCTTATCCCATTGGCTGTCGCACTCTGAAAAACACCAGGTAGGTTTCCCTGGCATTTTTCATACACCCTTCTGAAGTCGTCACCTTTTTCACAGAATCGAGCGCAAATATATTACACGCACACACCAGCTAATTACAGCTTGGTGTTCATTTCAACAGCGGGTTCGTGAACTCCGTTGGTGGCGTCTCATTTCAGGAAGTGCTAACGCCGCCGATGGTGATGTAAGAAACGTTCCCGCTGAATTGATTTTTACAGCGGGCCACAACCCGACAACCGGCCGCTATCGATGTTTGTCGTGGTAACGAGCTCCGCCTTTCACCTGACGGGAATAGCTGTGCGTGAGCTGACTGAGGGAGGATGCTGAGGCAGCGCCGTCAGCTGATTAGACGGAGATGTGACGGCCATTTTGTTTTCCATTCTGCTCTATCTGAAAAGGCGCCGGTGACCTCTCTCTCCGCTCGCTCCGTATCTGTCCTCCATCCCAGACCCGGCCGACGTTTTCGGAGAGAATTCGGCTTTGACAATGCGACCGGGGGGGGGAAATGCGCTCAGCGCCCACTTCCTGTGTCAGTGCGATAAGGCGGGCCTGGTGTGTGTTAGGCTCCAAGTCACGATAGGCCCGGTTGCTTTAGTCCGACCGTCTTCACGAAACAGTCTCTTCACTGCTCCCAGTGCACACAGCACCACTAAAAAAACCAGGCCGAATTCCGACAGTCAACTCCCCGCATCGACTGCTCTGAAAGCCAGTAACGTTTTTCTTCTTAGAATTATTTCCGTTTACAGTATTCGGCATTCGACACCGTTGTTCTGGTCTGGCCTCAGACATGCTGGCTAATCTCTTTCGAATAAAATGTTTCACGGTCCGAAGGACGAAACCGAAGAACCTTCCATTACTGTAAAAACACACGGACGCGATCCAGCCGTAGCCCTCAGCTATGCGTGGCCCCTGATGCCAGGGCGATCTCTTAAGCCACAGAGCAGCGCTAACCCGCAGCCCGGCTCTGGCTCAGCACGGGCGGACCAGTAAACGGATTAGCGGACGTGGGCTTGTGACACGGTGACATTTCAGTTGAAAGGAGAACGGGACTCGAGTGAAATTAGATTTCCAGTGCAATTGGGTGGGCAGGGGGGGGCGGTTAGGGGGATCAAAGTGAACCTGACCCTGTTCCATTACACAGGCTGTCTAGGGGAAATGATGTCACGATTGCCATGGATACAGGAAGTATGAACTCCAAAGGCCAGACATTCGCCTCAACGATGGGGACAGAAATTCAGGGTTTGTGTCCATTAAAAAAAAAGTATGAAAAACTGCATTTACCACTTAACATTGGGTCAAAACCAATACTACCCTTGTGTTCAAGAAAAAAAAAAATCCATGCAGGACTTTTATAATTTCATATCTGCCAGCCATTTAAATTTTAGCAAAAGTTTGTTAGCTTTCTGTTGTCCTGTCAAATGTTCGGATCTTTGCAGAAAGTGCGTAGCCAGCATCCGCCATTTCCTCAGCGCATTTTGCCGATCAGCACATACCGCGCACTGCAAACACCGTCAGGGATTTTACCACGTGGGGCGGGGGGGGGGGGGAGGGGTCATCCTCTCCTGACAGCCGGCGGTGAAGGTAAAGTGTGAAGAAGGTGCCGCAGGGGAGCGCTGACCGTTCTCCATCTCCCCCGTGGCACGAGATTCGAGCGGCGGTCAGCGATCCAGTACGAGCGAGCGAGCGGGAGGGAGGGAGGGAGGGAGGGAGGGAGGGAGGGAGGGAGGCGGACGCCGAGCGGCAGCTGCCCACGACCGGCGCGCGCTCTCGAGAATAACCGGCCGTGAAAAGAGCGATGGCCAGCCTGCACCTCCACGGCTCGCCGGAGAGGCCGCAGCCGATTCCAGGAGAGGCGTGACCGAATTTTCAAAACCGAGCTTTAAAACTGACGCTCGGGTTTGAATACTGTATATTCCACTGCGTTCCATAATCTGTCTTTAACTGACGCTCGGTACACTGTATATTCCACTGCGTTCCATAATCTGTCTTTAACTGACGCTCGGTACACTGTATAATCCACTGCGTTCCATAATCTGTCTTTAACTGACGCTCGGTACACTGTATATTCCACTGCGTTCCATAATCTGTCATTTACAAGTCAAAAAACAAACTGACGGCCAAAAAAGAAAATAGAATTTAAAAAAAATTTTTTTAAAACAACTTCACCAAAGTTAAATGCAAATAAAGTGGGAAGAGAATTACTGGGGCATCACAAAATGGCACCCACAGCTGGGACTCATTTCAAATGCACAATGAAAACCATCAGAGAGGAGGTGTGGAAGGACAATTTGCTCCGATTTGTCACGAAAGTCGCCCCCCCTACCCGACCCCCCTCGACCCGGCACGATTTACGGTGTTTACCAAACTGGCTCTCATCAGTAGGGCAGGTGCTGTTTCCACGCTACTTGACCTCTGACCTCCTGTCAAAATCAGCGTGTCCTGCCGCAGTACCTTCAGTAGTCCAGCAGAGGCGCTGTGGGGTCTCTAGCAGAGAGACCAGTGCAAAAGACGGACTGACACGTTCCGATGGGGGGGGGGGGGGGGGGTATGGGGGGGGGGGGCACTGGGTGCTGTTCAGTGAAACGGCTGGCTGCGTTTACTCAGACACGGAGGTGTCAATCTTCACAGTTCGCAGTGCATGTCAGTTTCGGCAAAGCAAACAAACCGCTCCCCGCCCCGCCCACTCCCCCCACCCCCCAGTCTAGCTCAATAGATCCAGCAGTATGGAAGCGTAACTATGGCACCGTACGGCGACAGAGGGGAAATGTGGCACTGGAGAGGGACACTACTGCTGGCCCCTTCAGCAGATCAAATATACACGCCTATATAAGGATCTTTAGATAAGTAGCTTCAAAATAATAAAATATTTACAGTTATTATTTGAATTGTTATCTAACTGCCTTCTTTTCTTTTTCTTTTACAAAAACTCAAATACCCAGTGAACATTTCTGTGGTGAAAAGTTGGTGAAATGCCATCTAGGCCATTCAGATGAAAACCCAGCTACATTTGGTTGAAAAGTGAAAGTTTTCCTAGCCAACTAGGATGCAGCCAGGCTACATCTGGGTCAAACCTGAGCTATATTAAGGTTAACCTAGCCTGTTTATGTCAAAACGTCACCTAGATTTCCACTCCTCAAGACATCTAGATTCAGGCTTTTTGTCACTGGGTGTGGATGATGTGGACAACCAGGAGTGGGTTGGGAGACATTCTAAGAGCCTGGCAACCACCTGTATTGTCATCATTTCTTTTTTTTTTTTTGGAAAAGCCTTTTTGTTTTTGTTTTTTTTTTAATCTGGGTGCTGACAGACAGGCAGGTGTGCTCCATGTGCCACAGCCAACATCTACACCCCTGACGTCCCGTCCCACCCCCCCTGCACCCCCTGCACCCCCTGCAGATTCAGGAAATCCCCATCCCTCACCGGGGGGCCAGCAGGCTGGGGGGGGGGGCCCTCAATCAAAATGGCCGTATGAGAGAGAGAGCGAAAGTCAACGTGTCCACAGCCTGGAGCCCTGTGTGTGTGGGGGGGGGGTGCCATGGTAACACCAGCAGCTTCCGATGAGTCACGTCAGGGCGCGACATCTCTCCTGACAGCCACGTGCATCTGTCACGTCCATCAGGTCCAAATGCACTTACATAAACCCCCCCCTCCCACCCCCCCGCCCCCTTACTCTGCCGCTTAAAGTGCGTCTATTTTCAAAAGCCTCCTCGGCTGGGACCGAATACGCTGAGAACCCGAGCACCTTAACTCTACCTGTCAGCAGAGTCTAAACGCACACGGCCGAGCTGCGGGAGATTTACGAGCAGGGGCTCAGGAGACTGTCTCTAGCTATTAAAGCAGAACCCGGCCGCGCATTCCGCACTGAAGTCATCAGGCGGGGTCAGTTATTATCATTACCATAGAATACGCTGGCGAATTACAACGAGTGGCAAAACCATAAAGCTGAGCTGTTTGAGAACCGATCCTCACTCCTGGTTGTCTGTGAGCTAAGCAGGTTTTTATTTAAAATCTACATTATTTTATTATACGGTAAAAGCCTGAAAAACTAAGTAAGTAAACACCCAAAATTGAGACCTACTGAGAATCTGGAATCCTGGAAGCTAAATTCGGGAAAGGGGGGGGGGGGGGGTGGGGGAATGTTTAGACAGTGACCAACCACAAGTCAGCAACTCTAAAATTCATGAACAGGAGCTTGGAATTCCCCTCCCAGCAATTCCCTGCTAGCTTAGCTTGGAGAGTTCCAAGGTCACATTTTACAAATTTCCAACTGCCAGTGCCGCTGTGGTAAGGGACCATGTTATTTTTTCAATCTGACCATAAACTATATTCTACTTCATAAACACACCTCGGAAATTTACTTAGCTAATAATACAGAAGCATTTCCCAACAGGACAGAATGTTAGTGTGTGTGTGTGTGTGTGTGTGTGCGTGTGTGTGCATGCATGTATGTGTGTGTGCGTGTGTAATGTCTGTATTAGTTATGGCCTTGTAAGCCATAACTAAAAGAACCATTTCTGCAACAGCTGGGCTTTTGGCTACCCAGTGGCAAGCAACCCAGCCATAAATATTTCAACAAATTTTTTTGTTATATTTGAACAAATCTCCTTTCGGTGACATTCCACTCTGAAAAATTTGTAATAGATTGTGAGCAGCCTTGAAACCCATAAAGCTGGACTGGACGCAACGGCCGCGGGAGGAACTGCGGTGTTGAAAAGACGGGATCAAATTATTAGCTGGTGAAGAAAGAAGTCGAAGAAGAAACGAAAAAAACAACGTCTGTATTCCGACCGCCATTTTAACCTTCTAAAACGGAGTTAAAATAATGGCTAAATTGAGGTCACGGCGATTGTGCGGTGTGAAAGGGGTGGCCCCAGCGCTAGGTTACGAGACTTTCAGCACTGCTGGGCAAACATTTCCCCGAGCACACTGGGAGCGTCACACATGGCACAGCCAAACAAAGGAATAAATATATACAGAAGAGGGGGGGGGGGGAGGGATGGCTCCTTCTCTCTTCCAAATCTCTTCAAGATGTTTAAAGACTCCCCCGCCTCGCTGTTTGCCAACTTCGGATTCCTTCTGGCAGTTGAAGGCGAACTTAAATATTCCTGTTCAAATAGTTTAAAGCTCGCGAATGTTTTCTTTCGCGACCGCGGGAGACGCAAGTCGCGGACACCCGCGAAAGGGCCCCCGCTTTCTGCCCGCCCGCCACATCTGTCCCTCGCGCTCAGCATACGCCGGACCATACCGCTGTTTCTACGCCGCCGCCGCGGCTAGCAATCACTCCGCTGTGCCAGCAATATACATATTTCCAAAACGTGTTATCTCAACGGTTGACAGGCTCGGGGGAAGCAGACAGTGTTTTGCTTAGAGAGAGGGCTTCCAAGCGAAGCTGCAAAGGTTGCGTCTCTCCCACACATGGCCGCATTAAACCAGCCTAGCGACATGCAGTTTTGTTGTGTTATTGCCAACACTGTAACCACGGTGGTCTGAAATTCTCCGGGCTCATTCATTTTTATGAAGTGGTGCAGATTTGGGGGACCGTGGGGGTGGGATCGGGGGTACTGTGTGCCCATTTGTTCCCAAAAGTCAGCGTGCGCTTTTTGGAAGGAAACACCTGCTACACTACTAAATCAACCTCTCTCTCCAACTCCAGAGCGCATTAATCTGTGTTATTGCTATAAAAAAAACACGCACACACACAAAATAAAAACCACAGATGGTTCCGTTTTATCTTGCGTTGCTGTTTTTCTTCCTGCAGACTGAAATATTTGAATTCCACCTGAATAAATAAATAAACTAATTAATTAATAATAACGTAGTTAACAGGCGAATACGAAGACAAGCGGCAGTATAGAAGTGAATTACCGAGGCAAGCGGACTGCAAACGGATGGTATATAAGCGCATAGTGTTGCGTCACTAGTGGGTTCTGGGCTCTGGCCGGCTAACCATACGGCGTTTTCTTGAAAAATGCCGGCTATAACCATACTGCTCACTTGAAAAATAACAGTGAAAGAGCCAGGATATTTCTAGAATGATATCTTTGCATGATAAATGTTTTTATTTTCGTACAGAGTTTTCATTTTGCCATCTCATAGGCTACGTTTTGGTTTGTAAGCTGGGGTGGTGGTTTAAAATTTAGAAATGTGACAAACCTCTGAATCTATTCATCCGTTAACTCCATGGATCTAAAGCAAATAGCACATTGTGGGAATAAGTATGCGCTCTTATATTGATTCTTTTAAAAAGAAACAAACAAAAAGGAAACAAAAAAAGATCAAAAAGATCAATAGTGGTTTCAAAATGTGCCCGAATTCTCAAAACACAAGCTAATCGCTATCAAATGCTTTTAGTAACTTTTTTTCTGGAAGAGAGAGAGAGGAAAAAAAGTGGTGAAATACTTCTTTGATCAGATATCAGAGAAAAAATGTTATGTGTCCATTACAAGCTTGCCTAACACTTTGGAGACAGTATTACTTTCCCGTTTAGAATGTAAACAGCTTGCTGTAAAAGACGACGTTTCGCTCGCCGCAGCTGTTCCGCCGGTTCAGTCCTGGCTGTCCCCGGCTGCGCGCTCGCGCCTTTCCCTTTTTAATTAGAACCCGAGAAGGTCGGACTTGCGCTCCCGCGCGAGCTCCGCCACGGAGAACCGGCGAACTAATGAAGGCGTTCTGCGCCACAAAGTTCACCCGGCTCCTCGCACGCCATTAAAAAAACCAACCGCGTTCAAAGTGTGTCAGAGCAATGCTACTGTCTCACTTTTTCCAACTCAGACATGCGGCATTCAACTAGGAAAACGTTATTTTTCAACATTGTTATTTTATTTTTCAAAAAAAATATGGTTTGAAAGATAAAAACAGCAGTTATGCAACAGATGCACGAATACAGCGCACACAATAAATAGTTCGTTAATAACGCACAAATCCCAAGGACAACGGAATTAAAGGAGGAGAGACGTCGCTTTGTTTGTCCGTTTAAATAGCCACTCCACTCGGGAACAAGTCCTAAATTGATTTTGTGCCCAGGTCTGGAGTTGTGGGGGGGAGGGGGGAGGGGGGGGGGGGGTCCACATCTTGGATCCTCATCTCTGGAAGTCCTCCAGGGGAAATGATTGGGGTCAGGGGGATGAAAGAGGGGAGAGGTGTTGTACTCAGGTTTGGGGTAAATGGCAAAGCCAGGCCAGCAGTAAGGCCTGGTGCAGCTGGCCCGTTAAGCTCGGATTGGGGGAGGGGGGGGGGGGGGGGGGTTACGGCAGCAGGTACAAAAGGGGCCCCCCTGATTAGCTTCATCCAAAATACCACAGAGGCTGTGACCCTCTGCAGAGGTGACTGTCATGGAATGGGGTCAGCGAGGTGAAAAAGAGGAAGGTGTGTATGTGTGTGAGAGTGTTTCAGTTTCATACACACACACACACACGCACACACTCACACACACACACACAGATGCACACACAGACTCACACACACACACACAGATGCACACACACACACACAGACGCACACACAGACTCACACACACACAGAGATGCACACTCTCTCACACCCACACACACACTCACACACACACAGACACGCACACACACACAGACACACATACACACACTCTCTCACACTCACACACACACACACAAACTCACACACACACAGACGCACACACACACACACTCTCTCACACAGACGCACACACACACACTCTCTCACACAGACGCACACACACACACTCTCTCACACAGACGCACACACACACACTCCTGGCTCCGTGCCCTTCTCCCTCTATCTCTGCAGCGGCTCTAAGACCAGATGCCCTGCTCCCGTAACTCCAGCTCCTGTGTGCGCTGCTAACCGCTAACAGAGACGTGCTGGTCACCAGCAACCTGTCGCCCCCTGTCCTCCCCCCTCGCCCCCTGTCCTCCCCCCTCGCCCCCCCCCCCCCCGCCCGCGGCCGCCACGCCGCTGACTTCAGACGGGCCGGAACGCGGCGAGAAATCCAAAACAGACCGGAACTAAGAGGGGGGGCTGATTGAGTCAGGATGTAATATGCGGACAGGCCCGGCGCATTAACCCGGCGATGACTGAGTACCACTCCCCCCCCCCCCCCCAACCCATAACCCCCACCACCCCCCCCACACAGACTCTCTCCTTCTCCTCTCAACACTCCCCCTCCTCCCCCTCCCCCCCCACCCCCCCAACCCATAACCCCCACCACCCCCCCACACAGACTCTCTCCTTCTCCTCTCAACACTCCCCCTCACCCCCCCAATTTCACCCCTACTCTCCTCTCCTCTCCGGCCAAATACCGAAAACGCTGTGCGTGCCTCCCCTAATTCAGGGCCAGAAGGCGAAGTGCTTAAAAGAAAGAGAGATAGAGAGAGAGAGAGAGAGAGAGAGAGAGAGGGAGAGAGAAAGAGAGAGAGGGTGAAGGGGGGGGGGTGGGGGAGAAGTAAAGCTGTCCCACGAGCCTGTACATATCTATCAGACGGAGTGAGGCGTGGACGCCATACTGCGGGCGCAAAGTGGGGCTGGGAAGGCTCTCTCGAAAAATGCGCCTGTGCGCCTGGAGCTCGGCGGCCTGATTAATGGCGCCGCCGCTCGCCGGCGATGACTTCCACGCCGCGCTATGCTAATGAGAGGTGTCCGATGGCGTGAAAGGATTCCCGGCCTCCAAATGCCACTTATCGGATTTTAAATTAAAACCCGTCGCCTCTCCCCGACAGAACATTCGGGCCATTTATAACACACTTTCAAAGCGTGCGAATTAAAGAAAAATTAAGCTGTACAGAAATGTCAGATTTTTAAAAAATTATTATTATTATTATTACTACTACAACAACAACAAGCACGTTAACAACATTCGGGCAGACAGGACTATTCATAACAGCCGCAATACACATTAAACGAAAAAGCCTTATCATTAGCACACAAGCGTTGAAAATGTAACAAGGGCAATTCTGTGTGAGATATTTTTTAAAAATATAATGAAAATAATCTCTAAACTGTGCCAGACTTCCATTAGAGCATCTGAAGACATACAGAACCTTGAATAAAATAACTGAAAATGAGCATAATAATGCCATAAGTGTGACGATCGGATAAGTAGCTCATTCCGCTGCCTGGAAAGAGGACAAGTGTGGTATCTGGCTAATGGATTTAGTGAAGAACCGCAGACAGCTTGCCAGCTGGACTCTCTTTCCTGAGATGAGGATTTCCTTCCATGATTTTACGGGGTGTACATGACGCTTTTCACCCCATAACTATTTCGTTTGACTGTCGGATTGCCCTCGAGAAGCAGCTTTTTTTTTTTCCGGATTACTGGTGCTCGACACTTGGCTGGGGGGCGGCAGTCGCTCTCTGGAGGAAAGCACAGAAGATGATCGCGGGCTGTGCCACAGCCAGGATCCGAACTGGCAACCCTCACCAGTTGCAAACCCGCGCCGCTGAGGCTTAACGCCGCCGCGCCGCCATCGTTACGGCTGTTTGCGGCTGATGCTGAACACAAATGTGGGGCAACATAGGTCAGGAGGTAAGACCGATTGTCTGGCAGGCGGAGGGTTGTCGGTTCAAACCCCGCCCTGGGCGTGTCGAAGTGTCCTTGAGCAAGACACCTAACCCCTAACTGCTCTGGCGAATGAGAGGCATCAATTGTAAAGCGCTTTGGATAAAAGCGCTATATAAATGCAGTCCATTTACCAAATGGCCACATTTGGGAGTTGGTGGCAGCTTGCCTTAAAGATGATATGAACCACACTCACATACATTCAACTAGTTTTCTGAGAGATGGATGCACAAGCAGAAATGTATTTTCACAAGAACCTTCGCATTTCATTTAATCAACCAGCATTCCTTCTGTTTTTTTTTTTTTGTTTGTTTTTTTCTTTTGCCCAGCAGGATTTTAAGGGAGTTCACCTTCATACCAAATTATCCCGTATCGTGTTACCCCCGAAAGCATACCTGTAGCTTCGACCGACTCGCCTTCAATTAAGCGAACCGTAAGGAGGAAAAAATTTTTTTAGTTGCAGGTGTTCTTAAAATGAAAAATGCGAGAACAAATGAGAACGCCCCTGGCCAGAGCAGTCTGGGCTTCCGGCCTAAACTGTAATTGGAGTTATAAAAGCGGCATTATGGGATATCTCGTGCCAAACGGAGAACGCTATTGGTCAGCCTCGGTGAGCTCCGTTTCTGCAGCGTCGTTTCATTGAGGGGGAGAAAAAAAAAAAAACTCTCCTCTAAATGAATGAGTTTAGTCTGTAAGTGTGCATTCTCAGCTCTGAGTGAGAGCAGGGACATTGTTCCCCCTCTACACTCGATTCACGCGGCCCCGCCCCACCCGACATTCTGCTCCCCGAACAAAAGAGACAATCAAAAAAAGCCGGCTTGATTTAATTACTCACAGAGCCGCAGTTCCACAGTACGCCATTAGCACGTTAGCGCTGCGCAGAAGCGCGTCGCGGCGTAGAAAATGAGAGGGGGAAACGAAATTAACACCGCGTAATGACAGGTTTAATTTAGGTGAGCCGGAGTAACGATGTTTGCGTTCAAAGTATTTTTCTTACGTCTTCTCGTGCGGTGAGGTGACTAATCTTGATGATTCACTAACAGGGCCCTAGTCTGCTAAGACTTCTGGAACCATCTTTCACTTAAACCAAAACACAGTCACTCCCATTACGTACTCGTAAAATTTTTACAAGAAACAGTTTATATTGCACAAACTAAGGCGAGGCCAAAAAGTTACAAAAATAATGAAAGGTTTCTTGAACTCCTCTTCCCGTTGCAAGCCCTTTTTTTCCCCAAGTTTGAGAAGGACTCATGGGTAAAGGTTCGAGTTTCGGTCAAACTCGCTCTGCACTGACCCCGGTCTTCCACAAAGAATACCGTTCCACCCCACCAACCCCCAAAAAAACAATCCAAGGGCATCTCCCCACAGAGGGGTTTCCCCAGTACCACACTGCCCATAAGAAGGGGGGGGATGGGGGGTGGTTTCGTGTGAGCGGGACACCCAGCGTGGACCTCTAGCCAAGCTAAACACGTGGGTGGAACACAAGCCGCTTTAGAGAAATGTAAACCTGTTAGCAAAACACGAAAACAAACCAGTCCTGGTACTGTGGACCACTGTATCACACCATATCAGGCTGGGATAGAGCAGTATGATGGGTACTGGTCTTGTATCCGAAAGGTCACAGGTTCGACTGCCAGGCAGGACACTGCCATTGTACCCTTGAGGAAGATACTTAACCTGCATTGCTTCAGTATATATCCAGCTTGTATAAATGGATGCAGTGTAAATGCTGTGTAAAATATTGTGTAAGTCGCTCTGGATAGGAGTGTCCCCTAAATGCCTGTAATGTAATGTAATGTAATGGGTATACATGGGAACCGACTCGACCACTGACTGACTCGACCACTGACCGTGCAGTGTTCGGCCATGGACAGAAATATTCTTGTCACCTTCTCTGGTCTGAATATATACACGTGCCACACCGTGTTATATAGCGAACCCAAAGCTTGGGGCACAGGATTTAGGGAGAATTTTTAAAAAAAAGAAAAAAAAAAGAAAGCACTTGTCAATGAAAACATCAAAATTTTGATGTTTTGGCAGGCCACCGGCATGACCAATTATGTAAAGTCAAGTCAAGTCAAACTTTATTTAGAGTTCACTCACACAGCAAACGTTCATAGATGGAGACATTGTAGTCATTATCGTGCTCAATGTGCTGGCAAAAGCATTTAGGGCCCAACGATGAACTAACTCTCTGAGTAATCAAGGCGGTCAGAGATCAGACCCAGAAAGCAATCCAAGGCCCAGCCCTCTGATTGTTCCCTGTCTGAGCATCTGCAAGGAGGAATCAGTGAACCTTTAAACAAATGTGACTTCTACCCACACATGAAATTTTCATATAAATCGATTGCATCTTAATTCTTTCAACATTTTGTGTTCAAGACACAAACACAGACACGTGCACACACAGACATGCACGCACACACATCTCCAGAGACAAATAAACCAAAACATGCTTTAGAAAGCCATCACTCCCAGAGATGCATTGCAGATTTTCTGTGGGTCTTGTATGTGGCACACCATAGCACCACATCCCAGCCAACCATGCTGAGCAGACCGCACGCATCAGATCCTCAGGAGAGCATGATAAGCCCCTTTTAAAAATGGCTGCAGTGATAACACATACATACACACGCTGGCATACTCACACAGATTTATCTTCATTTCATTGTCACCGGATTCAGGTGTACCTGTTTTTACTCTCATAATTTATCTCGTATACTCTGCTACACAGACGCAGAGTGACACAGGCTGCATTTCATACTGGCAGACAGACGCCGAATGTTATACCCGTACTAAATTGCTGTGTTCCTTACTTCTTTAATGGCCGGTGTCCATTTCCTGATAACAGCATTCCGTATGTTTAAATCGCGTTGCGGATATAATCCGGTACTGTTTAACAAATACGAATTAATGATGTTGCCGTTCGTCCAGACGGAACTTAATTTCGCACACTATTTATTTGTTCTGCAATATCACTGTTCGTATAACGGTGCGTTTAACACGCAAATACGTCTAAAGTTAGTGGCCAATTTTTTATTTTTTTTTTACTTTTTTATTTATGAAGAAGTGAATGATTACGCCCCGAACACAAGGGATTCACCCCCATCATAAATGGCGTCACCGGGCGAGGAATATCCCTGCTGATCTCAGCATCGTTCGGTCATCTCTTTCATAACGTTTCAATCTAACCGTGCGAGGCGCGAGCTTCCGAGGGCAAACACTTCAAGTCTGTCGAAGGCCATTACTGAGAGAGAGAGGGGGGGGGGAAAAAAAACACAGATGAGCTCTCATAAAAAGGCCGTGAGCTCTTTCAGGACAGGATCCAAAAGAACGGAGGTTCTTGGAGAGCCACTGGCGCAGAGTGGCTGATTAAAAAGCGCGAGGCTTTGACGCGAGACTGCACTCGAGCACGCCGACCGTGAAAGGCAGCACCTGTCCTTAGCCAGCCCGAGCCCCGTGGTGTCATTGTACCGGTGACAGGTTAACAAGGCACAGCCTGTCTAACCGTTGTAGCCGACGGGATTCCTGCTTAACCGCGTGCTTTCATTTCGAACAAACGCGCACGAAAAAGAAGAAGGAAAAAAAAGGGGGGGGGGGGGGGGGGGGGACTTTGTGATGAAGTGTTGGGTTCAGCGGAGTTAAAAAACTGACATTCTGACAGCGTGGGGGTACTTTTTTCTTTGCCGGCGATAATTGCGCCGTTCTTTTTTTTTCTAACCGGAATAAGTCAGAATAAGACTCAATTTTACGAGGCAAGGGAGTTCAGGAGTAGACTTTTTGAGCGGGGATTTCATTCTTATCCACTTAATTCCATACAATGCGTTTGCGTATTTGTGTATGCATTTAAATGAGGAGCCCCGCTTCCCACGAGCGCATATTTTAAACTTTACATATTCAGCAACATATGCGAAGCACAAACAAAAAGGCATCTCAAAGACAGTCGTTTTCAACAAAAATGCATTAAGCCTACAATTAAATCCGTGGAAGTAGCTGCCTCGTAATGTGCAGTTCATGCGTTAAACCAAACCGCAAAGACTTAAGCACGTGCACGATGCGTCTACTCGTAAGTGTGCATGCTAATATTTCCAAATGAACACTGAATGTAGGCCTACACTGTAGATCCATGTCATGCAACTGTGACCATCATTCCTTTGATGATTACTCTTCTTTCCCAGCCTTCAAGAGCCGTGTATACCGTTCCAAGCCCCTGCTTTAAAGGTTCCTCAGCGTTTTAAGAACCGACCGGGATTGCTTAATGCGCGTGCGCACACCTTCCAGCCTTTCCCTGCGTGATTGATAGAGACCTGTGGACCCTGTTGAATTATTTATTTCTCCAGGTCAGGATTTCAAAGGCCACTTTAAATCACAAACAGGGAGAAGTGTCGGGAACCGCGAGGACGGACCGGGGGGGGGGGGGGGGCGGTCTTCCAAGGTAAACCGATTCAGCCGGAGAGACGACATGAAGCCGAGGACAATTACGATATCCTTATCAACAGACAGCGAAGTCTGCGTATTATAATGCGAAGCACTCAGGTATGAAAAAAAAATAAACACAAACATCGCATTCCGAATGCGTGACCACTCGCTCAAGTATACGACCTGCCGCGATTTCACGCCGAAATAAATGGAAAAAAAAAAAAGAAAAAACATATTTAGGACTGGAGTCACTACCATGGCACCTTCAACAAATGAAAAATGGAGGAGCTGAAATCTCATGCATTTCTTGAATTGAAATCCGTACACAAAAGGGAGCCTTTGAGTTAACCAGTTCTGTCTTTCCGCCAAACCCCCCCCCCCCTTTTTTTGCGCGAGAAGAAATCTTAAAAGCCACCCCCCCCCCCACTTCTTCTCAGGCTTCCGGGGCACTTTACTTGAATGTGCTTTACTGACAGAGTGGAGAGACAACAGCAGATGTGCTTTTAAAGTGTGTGTGTGTATGTGTGTGTGTGTGTGTGTTTGTGTGCGTGCGTGCGTGTATGTGTTTGCGTGAGTTCATGTGTGTTTCTCTGTGTGCATTCTATTGGAATTGCTTCTGCACAGTGAATACAGAGACTGGCACTCCTCAGGTATACAAACAAACACACACACATACACACGCACACTCACTCGCACGCACACACTCACTCACACACACACACACACACACACACACACACACACACAAAGCAGTGAGAGGAGCATCACCGTGCAGACTAAAGACCAGCTCCAGGTGACCAAAGCAGGGCCTAAACTGGACGTGATTAATGGTGTCTTTGGAACAAATGGACACGGCGCTGGCTTGTGCCACTGCTGTCACATCAGTCTGTGTCAGACACTCGGGTGCAAAAAAAAAAACAAAACAAGAGAAGAAGAAAGAAAGCCAAAGAAAATCTCCCCTTTCTTCTTCTTTCAGCTCTCTGAGAGGAAAACACGGCAGCGTAGAAATGTAATTACGCCTGTGCAACGCCGGCGTGGTTTATAAATAAAGCTCTTTTCAGGGAAAACAAAATTACCAGCAGGCTCAATTTACTGAGAGATAATCGACTGGCTCCGCACTGCATCTCAAGCGCCCCGAGACCCAGGCAGGCTCATCGCCTGCGCCCCCTGCTGTTGGAAACACGTCATTTGTTTGCTTGTTTATTTATTTATTTATTCTTCATCCCCTGCCTCATGTTTGGACTGTTTCGCTGGCCGCCGGATGAACCTCACTTTCAACTCAACGTTGTGTTTTCTCTCTCTCTCTCTCTCTCTCTATCACGTGTACTCTCCCCTCTCTCTCTCTCTCCCTCTCTCTTCCCCCTCCCTCTGTCCCTCTCTCGCCCGCTCCGGTTCTCTCAATGACATCTTTCTCTTTCTTTCTCACGCCACATCTCTCTCTCTCTCTCTCTATCCCACACTGTATTATTCTTTAACCCCCCCCCAAACCCAAAACTGAATTCTTCCATGTCGGGGACTGGAGTGTAAACGCTAGGAAACCGCTCTCTAACCCAGACGACTGAACCCGGCGACGTTGTGGGTTGCCTGTGTGAAAGCGGCTCTCTCTCCCTCTCCCCCTTCTCCCTCCCTCTCTCTCTCTCTCTCTCTCTGCTGCCAACCTCCCTCTTTCCTGTCAGGTATTCCCTGAAGGAGGTGAGATAAGGGAAGTGACAGTTCACATTTGGGAGCTCACCTCCCGCTCAACCCAAACCCCACCGCGCCACATCAAACCTGGCAGGAAGTGTTAATTGGTTGTAACATGCCCGATGGTTACGAACGCATTATGCTGACATCACCACCTCAGAAAGGGAAATAACTCAACCCCCCCCCCCCCCCCCAACCCCTCCTGCATCCCCCCCCCCCCCCCCCCCCATGTCAAACGCCAAAGCCTTTCCAGTCGCAGTTCCTGAGAGGTTTTTTTTTGTTCTGAGTAGTGCCTTTGACGCGGCACAATGAAAACGAGCACTACTGGGTTTCTTTTTTTAGCCTCAGCCATTTGTGTGGTGCGAAGGGGAACCGAGACAGGATGGGCGAGGGGGGCGGCGGGGGGGGGCGAGTTTGACGGTGCGCGCGGTCCAGTAACGCCCCACAAACGGAGCGCTGTCACGTCGCCCCTTCGCTGGGATCGCGGTGCGGCTGGTTTGGTGGGACCAGAATTGGCGGGTTTTCACGCGCAGGTCACAGCGGGCGCGGGTTTCTCGCAGAGAGGGTGACGCAAGGCGACGCAATTTAACGGCGTGAGCTTCTGCTCGTTTCGCCAGGCTCGCCGCCCTGATCTCCTGGGCCGGCGGAACTCAGCCAGTGCTGCTCAGACTCTATCCGGAAACCCCAGCCCTGACGCTGAGGAAACATCTGCGACGGCCATCTTTGTGAAACGTAAAGGACAAGGTCTATGAGAACCGTCGATGCTACGTCCCTAAGAGAGCGCTCTTCTTCGCCCTTCCTTCCATCGATTTATCAGCCGTGACCCAGCGGGGTGTGTCGTGACCCAGCAGGGTGACCCAGCGGGGTGTGCCGTGACCCAGCAGGGTGACCCAGCGGGGTGTGTTGTGACCCAGCAGGTTGACCCAGCGGGGTGTGTCGTGACCCAGCAGGGTGACCCAGCGGGGTGTGTCGTGACCCAGCAGGGTGACCCAGCGGGGTGTGCCGTGACCCAGCAGGGTGACCCAGCGGGGTAACCCAGCGGGTGCGCCGCGGAGGTCGGGGATTAAGGAAACACAGAGGCACACCCAGTCCCCCGCGCAGGTACAGCCGGCAGGCCCCACTGTCGCCAGAACAATAACGAGTGACTTCAACGGAGATCACATATGGGACCGTTTAGCATTCCATATTTACAGATCCTCTGTAAAAAAAATAAATAAAAAAAAAACAAGGTTCTTTTATGGTCCAGCTGTCTGTTCTTACTAAAAAACTCTCCCACAAGTTGCCTTGAACAAACTGGCACCGGCACTTTTTAATGCATATTTTTATGCTCATAAATGTACACCATACATCTATGATTACACATTAATAGTGTGGATTAAAGTAATAGTGTCTCACATTATCAGAGTACCAAAAAAAAAAAAAAAAAAAGCTTAATTGAGGGACGCAGCCAAGCAGACATTCATTAGTCACGCCGATAACAAGCATGCAAAAAAAAGTATGCATTTTATTTTTCCCCTATCCGTGTATATTTTATTTATGTATAATTCTGCAGATGAAAAGCCACCCTTTAGAAGAGAAGACCGACTTGCTAACCGGCTCCAGGCTCTTAGCGGGTCCCTGGCAGGTGCCAGCCAGGACGCTATTGATCTCCGTGAAGTCATTTCTCACATTTGGGGGGGGGGGGGGGGGGTGAGGGGGGGTGAGGGGGGGGGTGTGTGCGGGGGGGTGGGGGTTGGGGGCGGGCGATGTTTTATTAATGGGCTGTTTGGCTGCTCAGTGCCACCATTTTCTGTCACGTCTGGTCTCCATGTCAGAGTCCCAACCGACGGAATGGAATGTGCTCTGCCTCCCTCTCTCTTCCAATCCATCAATCAGTTCATACGCAGACACACACACACACACGCAAACACGCATACACACACACACACACAGACTCACACATACACTTTACACACACACATACAGTTCACACACGCACACACACACACACACACACACACACAGACTCACACATACACTTCACACACACACACATACAGTTCACACACACACACACACACACATACACAGACTCACACATACAGTTCACACACACACACACACACACACGCATACACACACACACACAGACTCACACATACACTCTACACACACACGCACACTTCACACACTTTACTGCACCCTTCCATTCAATATTGTCCAAGAACATAAAATGACTTAAAACAAGTCACGACAACATCAACAATAGCAGTGATTTTTGTATATATATTTTTTTCATTTTGTGTGAGAGAGAGAGTGAGAGTGAGAGTGAGAGTGTGTGAGAGAGAGAGACAGAGGAAGGGAGACAGAGACATAGTGAGTGAGAGGGAGAAAGAGAGGGAAAGTGAGGGAGTGAGAGTGATGGAGAGAGTGAGGAGGGGCGGGGCGGTAAATAAACAGAACAGACGTCTGTTTTCCGTCTCAGTGTTTAGCCGATCTCCGGTGTTTATTCGCGGTGGTCCCGCGTATCGTGTTTGTTTTCCCTGCGTCGCTCATCTCCGCCACACACACTGCGCCTATTGTTCCCCCCCCCCTCCCCGGAAACGCCCGGATGAGTCACGTAACCGCGCCCGTGCGCTCGTCTGGACCGGCGCTGACCGCCAGCCGAACACGTCGCCCCTCGGCCTGGGCCGGGCCGGGACTCGCATCCAAACGGTGAGAGAGAGTGTGAGAGAGAGAGAGGATTCCGCATCCGAGCCGCCACCTCAGGTCTGTCACCTAACTGCCGCTGACTTGATCAACGTGAACATCGACTGAGTGACCGTGTTGGT
Organism: Anguilla anguilla; assembly: GCF_013347855.1. NCBI lineage: Eukaryota > Metazoa > Chordata > Actinopteri > Anguilliformes > Anguillidae > Anguilla > Anguilla anguilla. The sequence continues at coordinate 62,226,564 of NC_049205.1, forward strand.
CACCAAGCTACACCCTGAGCCGACCAGAGGAGGATGGGTTCCCCTCCCCTTGAGCCTGGTTCCTTCTGAGGTTTCTCCCCATATGCCACAGGGAGTTTTTCCTCGCCACTGTTGCCTCAGGCTTGCTCCTGTGGGGGTCTAGGCCAGGGTTTAGTCTGTGAAGTGAGCCAGTTCCCTCTCACGGTCAGGTGACGCCGTACCTGTGATCTTTGGGTGTTTTTTAAAGTTACGGAACACCGCCATGGAAGGTTCCGGTGGACTTTGCTGTGGATCGGCTAAAGATGCACTCTAGAAACACAGTGACTCAAATCAAATCAGTGAGTCAGTGACAGAGTATGACACCGCTGCTTGACTCATGACTGATGATGTCACTGACTCACTGATTTGGTTTCTAAAGAGTCAATTGTGAGTCTCAAGCAGATGCACGGCAAAGTTCACCCAACCTGTAAAACCAGAACCTTGCATGGCACACGCACAGACACATACATACACACACACACATGCACGCATACACACACACACACACATTTCAGCCCCCAAACCCCCCCCCCCTCCCCCCGCTCCCCCACCAAATATTTCTTCATCATCATCCCATCAGGGAATATGAAGGCATTACTCGCAGTGTCACGGTTCTCACCCATGAATTCCACAGAATTCTATGGCTGTATTAAAACCACTTCGGGGGGGCAGGGGGTGGAAATGTGTGTGTGTGTGTGTATGTGTGTGGTTGTGTGTATGTGTGTATATATGTGTGTGTGTTTGTGTGTTTGTTACCGTTTGTGTGTGTGTGTGTGTATATATGTGTGTGTTAGCGTTTGTGTGTGTGTGCTGAAGCTGCCAGTTATTCAAAGAAGTCAAAGAATTCGCCATAGCGGGCGTGTCATCCACTGCGCGGTTGAGTGCGCCAGAGAGAGGGGGGGGGGGGGGGGCGAAGAGGGGGGGGGGGGTCAGGGGCGCGGCCGGGGCAGCGGATCGGCCTTCACGTCTCAATGTGTCCCTGTCATATCTGCATAATCACCCATTTACATCCCATTAACGGGGGGGGGGACAGGGGGGGACGGGACGGGGGGGCCAAGCCCCCAGCACAACACAGCCATGCTGGGAGCCCCACAATACAAACACTGCACACAAGTTTGCCGTAAACAAAGCTCGGCTTCATCCTCCTGTCCGCGGCCATTTTGTGTGATCTGTACGTTTGTTCCGTGTGTAAATAATGCACTTTTTTTGGAAGGGGGGTGGTGGTGGGGGAAGGGGGGCGGGCACTAGGGCCTCACGTTGGGGTTAAAGAAAGAAAATAATCACCCCCCTGCTTGCGATGGGCGGTGGTCCGCGAATATTTACAGTTGGTGGAAACTCATATCTATTTTAATTGGTCTATTTAAAGTGGAGCGTCAGATATCTGGATATCGCGTCGCCGGGGGCAATGGGTCTCTCTGACACCCCCCCCCCCCTCGTGAATATGTGCAAAGTGCTTTCTGCTGCTGCCCGAAACCTGACACAGGCTACCGGGTGGGGGGGGACACACCACCACCCCCCCACCCCCCCAAACCCCACGCCCCCCATGGCAGCGAGTTTCCGCCCAAGAGCCCTGTGCCAATTCCATTCTGCCCGTCCAGCCAACGCGGGGACATCCAACACCTCCCCATTACAGGGCATTACCCATAATGCTCTCTGACCTCAGCTCCCTACACTGCACCCCGTTTACATAGATAAGGGTCCTTATCAGGAAGTAACAAAAAAAAAAAAAAAAAACAGTAGTTGACTTCTTTATGTATTCATAAAAACTGCCTCTGAAATCATGGCATTTGCATTGCATTACACATTACAGTCAGACGCTCTTATCCAGAGTGACTAACAAGAAGTGGAGAACATCAGTGTTAGCCTCAGGAATCCAAGAGTGTCAAGCAGAAAGTGTCATAAATTAACTGTAAAGTCAACCAAACAAACCAACAAACAGTATTGTAAACATCAACATCGACAACAACGACGACGACAACAACTACAACAGAATAACAATAACAATGATGGATTAATCATCATGAAACCAAGAAGAGTCATAATAACATTTTGCTTAAATAAGAGTTCGGTCCCAATACGCCATGTTAGCACTGTAGCATGTGCAGGCTTCCCTGTAACGCTGTCCTTATAGCTAACCCCCTGGAGAGCGAAATGGCGGAACATAATCGCTGAAATCAGGGAATTGGCCGAAATCGCTGGAGTGTCGCACCGCGAGACCGGGCCTTCGCTGGAGACGCAGGCGCGGTTACGACCTACGCGTGCGGCCGTGAGAAAGGCCTGTTTACAACGCGCCGCGAGGGGGGGGGGGGGGGGGGGGAAGAGAGAAAAAAAACCACAACAAAAGCGTACAGAAAAAAGGCGAGCACCTACATTTACACGCATTAGAGCACGGTCTTTATACTGAAGCATAGACCGGTCTGCTCCGCAAGCTAACAATCAAATGAACAGCAGCGCTGGAGAAAATCACAGAGGACTTGACCCCAAAGCAGGGGAACCGACAATGATATTAGCGCACAAGAGTGTGTCCGCTACCCCCCCGCCCCCTTTATATAACGCCCATAGAAAAGAAAACCTGACTGAATGGAGAAGTGCAGACGGCTTTTATACCGTCATCCTCAGCGAGAGCATAACTTTAAATTGAAAAAAAAGACATTAAGAATTCAGCCCCCTTGAGGGGACAGACATTACGGAAATATCGCTCCACGCCGTGAGCTGGGGGGGGGGGGGACGAGGGTGAATGTGCAGAGACCGCTGAGTGAAAACATGCTTTCGGGGGTGGGGGGGGGGGGGGGTATTAGCCTTTTAGAGCAGAACACTCCACTGAAGCTCTCTCCGCGATCGCCCCGCGAATGAACGTCCACTCCACGCACGCACACCCACGGCGAGACTTCTCCTGCCGCTAAGCTTTAAACGACACCGCGGCGACGGTAACAGCGACAGATCGGCCACGCCGACTTAACCTGGAAACGCAAAGTCTTCCAGGGACAGCGACCTCACCCAGAGAGCTCACCAAAACCCTGGAAGTGAACAAAATGACAATTCACAAGTTTCCGCTCAAAATGGTCATTTACACCAGGCACTGGTAGTACAGGGAGGCGGTGTAGGCTAGCATAACTGCTAGGGAAGAGAGCGTAGAACCTCGTAAGGAGGTTTATTTCCGGTTCCCAGCTTGGGTGCTGCCGTTCTGTCCGTAAGCAAAGCACTTAACCTGAATCGCTGCAATAAATATCCAGCAGTAGAAATGGACTGCATGTAAAAATATCATCAGGGTCTTTCCACCAACCCCCTCCCTCGTCAACCCCCCCCCCCCTCCGCTTCCAGCTCATGGCTCATGCCGGTAAGGGACAGGAGTTGACAGGGTGGCTGGAGGATCGTTCTTCGCTGACAGGAGATCGATTCGCGCCGTGTTCCTGTCAAACGAGTTCCACCTCGCGGACTGCCGATATTCTCGGAAACCGCGGGGAATTATTGATGAAAGGCCAATCCCCGGTTACAAAACGTGAAACAAAAAACCCCCCCGAAAAAAACAAAAATAAATCAAACCAAAAAACAAAAAAACGTCGGCGGCGGAGTTCGGAGATACGCGTTAGCGTTCGGTACGGTTAGCGCCATCGCCCCAGGAGACGCAATAAGAGCAGCTGATTGGCTCCTGTACCTGGTGACAGTTGGTCTTTAGTTTGGGCGAGCTAATCTTATCTTCTCTTGTTCGGTATGGCTGTGGTTCAGAATTGACAGCAGTCTGCACCTCCCCTTACATGAGCGTACTCCAAAAAACATGAATATGTTCATTAAAATTGGAACTTTAGGAAGTGAAACCCAACATTTGTCTGTCCATCCATACACTGCTGGGATTAATGGCCTGTTGCCTCTCCATTTCCAGATAAGGGCCAAAAAAAAAAATAGACTGAATAAAATCAAGTCCAACATTCGACATCTTTGTAGACTTCTGTACGTGCTGAGCTTCACGTGGGGGGGGGGAGAGATTTGGGGGTCAGTTCCGGTGACAGATTTTTCTGGATTGATTCTACTCGTCTGGAAGATGGAACTGGCAAGCTAATAGTTCATCATTCCATCTCACCCAAAATTCCTTTCGGAAGAGTGCGGGCTCTGCATCCGGGAAGAGAAGCGGCCGGCCGTTCCGGTTTGAGCCGCCCGGCGGGGGGGCGGGGGGGGCAGGGGGGGGACAGAAGCGCCTGGATTACGGAATGATGAGTGCGGCCGTCGCACAAAAGCACCCGAAATCAGAATGAGACGCAGCCTGAGGGACGGACACCGGAGAGCCACTCAATCACTGAGGAATCCCCCCTGGCATTTATCTATTATACACACTCTCTCTCTCTCTATCTTACGCACACACACATAAACACACACACACACACACGCGCACACACACATAAACACACACACACACACACGCGCACACACACATAAACACACACACACACACACACACTCTCTCTCTCTCTCTCTATCTTACGCACACACACATAAACACACACACACACACGCACACGTACGCACGCACACACACACACACGCACGCACGCACGCACGCACACACGCACATGCACGTACACACACGCACACACACACACACGCACGCACACACACACACACATACACACACACGCACGTACACACACGCATGAAACAGGTAGACAGA
>NC_049205.1:62233744-62236790 GCF_013347855.1 Anguilla anguilla
CCACCTCATCCTGTAACATTTCATTTTAATTCATTTATTTGACAGGAACAATGTACATAAAACCAAATAACTATTTCTGTGAATGTGCCAGGAAGTTGGCCAGGAAGGACTGCTTTCAAATTTAGTCCCTGGACTGTATGTTTTGGCTGGGGGAGGAAACCCATGTGAACACGGGGAGAACACGCAAACTCCACACGGACAGGATCCAAGCTGGCCAGGACTCGAACCCACAACCTTCTCCTTGCCAGTCAGCAGTGCTAACCGCTGCACCACCGTGACGCCCATCACTGTCTACTCTGACAGGCCACTGCACACGCCCGTTTCCACGAACATACGACATGTACGACGGACATAAGGAGGGGCTTTGGTACACGCGTGTGCGTAGGGACACGCGTGTGATGTGGGGGTAACGGAGCCCAGCGTGCGACAGCAGGCTCACATCTGTTGTTCCACGGGAGGATTGAGACATTGCGCCACCCCCCCCCCCAGCCCCCCCACTCCAGACGACGTCGCCCCCCACCCCCCCCCCCCCCCCCGTTTCGGTGCGCATTTCTCCGACAGGCGCGGCGGGTCTCAGCCGGCTCGTTCCGCCCTCTGGGTTCTGTAATTACCGCCATCGCCGCCGCCGTTTGGAGGACACAGATGGGACGGGGGGGCTGGGGGGGGGGAGGGGCGTGGCCCGTGCGTCAGCCTCCCTCTGCGCTGGTGCCAGGAGGGGATAACGGCCTGGCGAGCGAGCGTTTACCAGACCGCCATCGCCGCCGCCGCCGTTTTTCAAACGGGCACCGCAGCGGCCTGCTAAAGGCAGGACCCCTTTCTCCCCACCTATTCCGCCTTCCCTCTTACGCTTGAGCCTCGTCTCAGCTAGCGGGCGTTAGCGACAGTTAGCAAAAGCGCTGACGGACCAACGGCTGGCGGACCAACACCAGGTTGATGGCGGATCATTGTATGCTCATTGGCTGCCCGGACGGCCTGCCGTGCTGGGATTGGTTTACCGTGCGAGTTGACAGCAAGTCCCACCCCCCCCCCCCCACAAAGATGGGAATAGGGAAGGTGCAGAGAGAATTTAATATATTATTCCATATGCGTTCGGCTCAGAGGAAAGGGAGCGGGGAAAGGGGCGGGTCCAGGGCCCGTGCGGAATGCCGAACGTTCTCCGGAATGTTTACCGGAACGGAAGCTTTTCCGATTCCCGCCAACTGCTGGGGCCTCGCGGCCTTCTGCTCGATACTGTTCAATACCGCCAAACGCAGACGGTGCTTCGACTGCCTTTTATCTCTTTAAACGCTGTTTCTCTTCTCTTTCTCTTTCTGCTTTTATTAGATTCTGGTCTACTGGGGTTTCTGTTCTTTCAGGAAACTCAAACACGTTACTGAGATGTCTGAGTTTGTTCGGTTCAGATCCGCTTTGTTGCATCCACCCCCCCCCCCACCCTCCACGAGCCCATACAGAAACAGAATGTTTTAAAATGCAATAAATCTATTACAAATTAATTGCAAAACTTCACAATATCTTGCCAAGCAGACAACGCATTGCTGCTTACAGATACTGCAATATACTACGCAGCTGTGAAATATATCTGTCATTGCAGACATATTTCACAGCTGTGTAATGTCCACAGGTTTACAGTATATATCGCAGCGTATTCCAGTTGCCTTAGGGCACACACGGCTCATTCCCGCCCCGTTGCTAACCCGCTCTGTCCCGGGGGCTTAATTGAAACACATGCTATTTTGATGAAAGCGTTAGCATTCTTTGCACATGTGTTGGGATCGGTGCGGTCCGGCCGTTAGGATCACGCTGCGACTGCTCAGGCGGAAAGGTCACCCGCCCCCCTCCGACGTCTTAAAGAGGCCCTGGCGTTTCCGCACAGATGGCATTTGAATTTGCATTTGGCACAGGAGGCATTTGAATTTGCATTTGGCACAGGAGGCATTTGAATTTGCATTTGGCACAGGAGGCATTTGAATTTGCATTTGCACACCCTACGGTCGATTTGCCACGGCAAACGCACAAACCACCTGCGGGACCGTGTGGACGTTAGAATGACTGGGTCCAGCGGTGCGGCTTCTTGGCGCATACTGAAGTGTGAAAAGAGGGCACTTCACCCCTTCTGTAGGGCACTTGCTTCTTTATATGTGCGCACTATGCAATAGTACTGATATAGTCCATTATCAGTAAAGACTCTCAGCTGTATAAATAACCATCAGAGCCCATTCTCACACACTCACACACACACACACGCGCACACACACACACACACACACACACGCACACACACACACACACACACACGCGCACACACATACACACGCTCACACACACACACACACTCATACACATGCACACACACTCATACACATGCACACACACACACGCATAAGCACACACACTCACGCACACACATACACGCTCACACACACTCACACACACACACACTTTCCCACTCTCTCGCTCTCTCTCATCTTAAGGAAATGACTCTCTTTATGGGAAAAAGCCTGGAGCTTAATGGATGTAAAATGACGACAAAAAAAAATCTAAAAGCTCTGAGCTACTCAGATATGAGTTCAAATATGTTTCATTTGAAGTTATTGTTAAAATGGCATGTAGGGCACTTCTGTGAGAAACAGAAACCCAGGGAAAAGTGTTTGTTTGGAAATACCGAACATTTATAGATCGTATTAGCCTTCCGAGACCTGCGCTGTGTTTCGGTATGTCTAAATAAACAGCTGAAAGCATACGCCATGGTTCGCGTTCAAACATTTCAGTTCCCTGCCAGGAAAAACACCGCAGAATTAATTTCCGAGCCCTAATTAGACACGCGTGTCTAAAGGGCGATTGGAAGTTTAAAGTGCTTATGTTTACACAGAGAGAGAGCAGATCTGGGCAGGCCTGGCTTGGGGAGATGCAGTGTTCAGGGTGCATAGCTGGAATATCTGAAGCCATGGGGGATCACCTTCTCCCCCCCCCCCCCCATTTGCATTCAGGACTACAGGCCTGGGACTGGGGAAAACGGCATGTTACCCCCAGTCCCAACCAGCAGACT
>NC_049205.1:62236990-62336990 GCF_013347855.1 Anguilla anguilla
TCGGCAGGTAGCTACCCACTCCAGGATTACCGCTCATTCCAGAAAATCTCATAATTAACAGCTCCATAAACCCGGCCGGCTACCTCACAGCCTCCAGCACATATTTTACTTCCTCCATAAAAATAAAAGACCAACAGCACATTTTTTTTTGTTGCGGTGGAGGGGGGGGGGGGGAGGAGATTAACTTTCACCGAACTCCTTAGCTGCAGAGAAATCCTGTTTAACTGTTAACGTTCCTTTTTAGACTGTTAACGTTCTTTGTCTTCTTTGGTTTCTTCAGAAAATGGACATTTTGCCTCGTCTCTGTCATTATCTGTCGCTTGCTCGGTTGTGGGCTCAGGGTGAGACGAGGAAGCGACACAGTTAAACAGCTCGCCAAAGACAAGGCGAGGGCAGGAATGCATACGAGAAAAACAAACACAAATCAAGCCTGTAATTAAGACCTGTAGGCCTCTGTGTGTGTGTGTGTGAAGAATAAATTCCCCCCCCCACCGGTGTCAACCCCCTCTCTCCCCCCCCCCCCCCCCCCCCCCCCCCCGCGCAGTTTTAGCATCAAAAGGAAGGGCCCCGTGCATAACTGGTGCGGGGGTCTGGCTTTAGGAACTAGAGGTGGCCTAACTACAGTCAAAAAAACAAAACAAAACAAAAAAACCTGCAAGGAGGGTTTGGTCAGCATCCAGGTGTTCTGCCTAGCCGTTATACGACTTTACCCACTTGACCTCTCATTCCTCTTACCCCCCATTTCCCCCCGGGCCCCCTAACCCCCCACCCCTAAACTGCCCACTCTGTTACTGCCCCCCACTGCCTAATCTGCCCCTGCCCCCTAACCCCCCCTGCCCACTCTGTCACTGCCCCCCCCCCCCCCCCCACTGCCCACTCAGTTACTGCCCCCTCTCAGCCTAGACGCTCGGCAAATATTTTCCAGTTTCCATTACAATAGAGAGAAGCAGCAGGACTGTATAAACTTTGCTGTTTGCACCAAAAGGCCTTTTCCTTAACCCGGCCTTCTCCTTAACACTGTCCCATGCAGACAAAGCAAAGCAGGTGGCACTGGGGTGGGATGGGATGGAGGGGGGCTGGTTAAATCTGTAGGGTTCAGGCAGACACATTTGGTACCCGGTGTGTGTGTGTGTGAGTGCGGGGGGGGGCGGGGGGGGTCCCGTTATTTTGGCTGCGGTCGTGTCTCACTCCACTCCCGCCCCCCCCCACCCCCCCTCTGTAATTAGTTGCCGGGGGGAATCCCATAAATCCTATTCGCCGTCCGCATGCGCGTTCTCGGAGTAACCGACGGCGTTTCCTCGGCAACGGCGGCACTCTAGCGTCGGCGGCTGTGACCGTCTCCCCCCCCCCCCCCCCCCGCCCCCGCCCCCGCCCCTGTACCCCCCCCCCCCCACAGAACAGCTCAGCTATGCTCCCAGGCGCTCAGAAATACAAACACGCTCCATAAGTAAACATATGTGACCATACTGTTTCTGAACACATGGAAATAGCACCATTCTGTTTCTGAATAAATGGACATAAGACCATACTGTTTCTGAATACATGGAAATAAGACCATTCTGTTTCTGAATATATGGAAATAAGACCATTCTGTTTCTGTGAATATACATGTGCATGCACATCTGTACATAAGGCTTAGGGATGGCTGCCTCTACTTTAAAAAAGCAGTCAACTCCGTCATTAAATAAATAAATACATAAATAATCATGCATTCGTACAATTAGACAAATACAATTACAATCACCCGACTCTCACAGTGTATTCTCAAAATGGCTGCACGACAGGCTTTTTGTGAATTAGAGGGACTGGCAGCAGGCTGTGCTCACACCACGGGTTCAAACAGGTGGGATAATTCATGATAAAGCCCCAGCAACACCTGACACCGTGCGCAGGATTTAGCTGCGACCGCATACGCTGCACCCCCCCCGTCCCCCCCCCGCCCCCGCCCCGCACCCCCCCCCCAAACCCACACCCCCGAATGAATAATCCAGGAATGAGATGCAGGGACCATAGTTCTTCGCGGTTTGGACAGGTGTGCCACCTCCCCTGGTCTTTTTCAGGTGAGATGTTAACTGAACCTCAAAGGAAAAAAGCAGATGATCTGACCCCAGCGTTTTGTTTTTTTTGTTTTGGAGGCAATTCGTAGGGGTCGCTGGGGGTGCGGCACCAACAAAAAAAAAAGGTTGTCCCCTTCTGCTTCATCACTGTCCAGCAGCTTGGCTCCACCTGCCTACTATCCAACACCTTAATAAAAAATAAAATAGAGGTGGCCACAGCTAACTGCACAAACCACAAACACGGCCATCTTACAGTCCTACCGACTCCACTCAACTGGCCAGAGCAGAGGTAACCAAGCACGGTCCTGGAGATCTAGCATCCTGTAGGTTTTCATTTCAACCCTAATGCGGCACACCTGACTCTACTAATTAGCAGCTCAACGAGATCTCCAGCTGTTGTCGAATGAGCTGTGCTTTGTCAGGGTTGGAATGAAAACCTGCAGGACGGTAGCTCTCTGGGAACAGGGTTGGTTACCACTGGGCTAGAACAAGTTGGGATAATCCCTGAAAAATCTCATGATGCGTCTTTTTTTTTTTTCTTTTTACTTTCAGGGACAAGCTGACGGTTAGGCCCCTCGCGATTGGTACAGAAGAGTTAACGGCATTCGGCCCGAGGACGGTTTAAAAATTCACGTCGCCGAAGCAGATTGCACAGCATCCACTGAGCGGATCAGCAATGTAAGCCTACACTGCTCCTTTTATCGCCAGAAACAAAGATTTCATTTTAAGCCTTTTTAGACCAGGAATGAGCCGCACAAAAGGAAAAATTCTTCTGATGTGAGAACAAGGCGAAGCACTGCGTGCTTTTCACACAGACTCCCATCTCTGCAACCCCAAAATGCGGCATCCAAGTTTCCAAAAAAAAAAAAAAAAAAAGGAGTAGGACAAACATTCTTCCCCAGACGCTCATCACGAAACTCTAAATCAGCGTGTCGGTCGCCCAGAAAAGAGAGCGGGGAAACCCAACACCCAGGTTGTTGTTGTCGGTTTATTTGTCTGAATCGTCTCCCTCTCTCTCTCTCTCTCTCTCTTGCTCTCTCCCCTCCTCCCCTTTTTAAACAGTGCCCCCATTCTTCGCTTGGAAGTTCTGCTCAGCAACATCAGGGTACAGGAAAAAAAATTGGGGTCACACTGACACACCTCTCTTTCAGTAAACACCCCCCCCCCCCCCCCCCCACACACACACACACCAGCCTATACACTATACTGTAACATGTGAATGGGGTGCTTTCATTTACAGCCACCAAAAAACATGCTGTGGTGCCTCCCTCTTTGCCTCATTAACCTAATTAATGTGATTACGGCTAATGAGCGATAATTAGCAATAGCCAGTTACTAAACCGTGATGCATCGAGGATAGCTCTCAAACTTAAAGAGTCTTCACAGAAACGTCATGGATACGACCCAAATGAAATTATAAGCCCTGAAAGGCTTGTTGAGTTGATGTTTTTAAAGTCATTATTCAGATTTTAAAGGGATAAGCACAAAAAAAAGACACAAAATGCACTGTATTACTGTCAACGTGTAAAGTGTACGCTATACTGAGTGAGTTATATTATTATTACAATTATACGGACCAGTATTAGCCCCATCTACCTCGCTCCAGCTTTTTACAATCATCACACGCGTGTGTGTGTGTGCGTGTATCACGCGTCGTTCAAAGTTTGATTTTGACATTACTGAAACGCAAAAGAATTTCAGCCACGAGCCCATGGCCTGAATCACATCCAGGCAACACGATTTATTTGCCGAGAAACCATAAACCAATAAAAAAAGATGTAGCGTTTCTAGAAAAGATGACAGGATCCTGTAATTAAAAAATCATACGCCTCACTTTCGAAACCTGTGATTATCCTCCAAACATTTAACCCTAGTTACCTCTGAAACGCGAACAAGGTTTTTTTACTTTTTTTTATTGGGAAGAAAGTAAAATTCCCAGACGTTTTCTCAGTTCCACACTGTGTGTGGTGTCTGTTCTACTAAAAGCTACTCTCCAGCTCAACCAGGCAAAGATCCAGGGGCCCTAGCTAAAAATAATTTGCTTCTTTTCTAAAATTCGAGATTATCAGACGATAACATTGCTTAAGCTTCCCCGCCGCAGCAGACAGAACACGCTTCATAACTCACAGTAAGAAATCTCTCTCATGTGGCTTCACTTAAGCGCAAGAACGATCAGAAAATAGGAATAAAATTATCCATTTGTTACGTCTGTTACGCACAGCATGCTTTCAGCCAATTAACTCTTCTTACGAGGACGCTGGCAGAGACCCTGGACTGCGTGCGCTCTAATTCCCTTAAAATAAAAACTTTATACTTTTTCCATTAGGCTTCAGTGGGGCTGCTCTGCTCTGGAGCGTCTGAGCCCAGCATGCAGGTAAACCCGCCTGTCGTTCACCATCTGAGTCACGGCGAACGTGAAGCCTTGATGCGATGTCAGAGGATGACTCATTTCACAGGTGAGAAGCAGGTGTCCACTCCAGAGCAGCTGGTCCCCCCCCCACCCCACCACCACCCAACCCCCCCCCCACAAAGAAAGGAAGCGCAGGGGGTGGTACCACTTGCAACCAAGGGGCTATAATTTTAAACGAACATCAGGAACGTTTGTTTGTTTATCTTCGCCATAGTTACGTTATTATACACGCTTTGATAAATGTATTCGGGAGCCAAATTGCGTCTTCTTGGCAGAACATCGGCGTTCCTCTGTTCGCTCCTGAACTTCAGGGCAGTGTTTAGCAGCATTCCTGAAATGCATTTTTTTGATATACATACATCTCCATGGCGAGCTGTGTGAGATGCCATCCGCAGTGCGTAACAGCCTGGGCTGGATGCTCTCAGAGTTATCTTATCTGAGGATGAATTACGACGATGAATTCAATCCCAGCATCCCCCTGGACCTTCCAGCAGAGCCCGTCTCAGCTTCGAGGATCAAAACCTCTGCTGGTGCGACGGGACGGGCGAAATAAATTCACAGCTTTCTGGTTTTAAAAACCAGCGCACAGCACACGCCTTAGTGAACGCCACGGTAACCGCAACTGCATTCATCCCAAAAAAACATTCACAGGCCCTGGAATCACGTTAACATTTAGGGATTTATCAGACACGCATATACACGGTGACTTAAACATCTCACTTTAAAAAAAACTTTTTTAAAACACAACCCATTCTCTAGCTGGAAATTCATAGAAGCAATTCGGGTTAAGAACCCGTGCTTTCCCCCCTGGGGAACTGAACCAATAACCTCTGGGTTTCGAACCCACTTCCCTAAACACTACCATTATAGCCTGATCACAGCCGCAGTATCATAATGAGTGCTTCAGTTGCACGGTGAGCGGCCGGGGGTCAGTGGCAAGGGTCGGGGTCAAATCCATGTCAATTCAGTTTAAAACCAGGAACCATGATGAATTGGTTTGATGGGAACTTTTTCAGTCCATTAATAGGATTTCACTTCATGTCCCGGACTGACTGAACTGCGAAGGAAGTGACCTTGGTCCCGGAGTGGCGGTGTGATGTCACTTCCGCACGCTCTCTCAGCCAAGCTCTGCGATGCCGCCCCGTTGTCCTCAGAGCTGCAGGCTCCTCCCCCCCACCCCCCCAATCCCATCCACCAATAGCAGAAGAGCGGTCCCCAACCAGTCAGGAAGGCAGATTCACTGAAAATCCACACCTCCATAAAAAAAATTTAAAAAAAGCTTATAAAAAACAAACAGAAGAACCTCCTCCGCCTTCACTTCGCGGGTTTTTAGGGCTTGTACCTCGGCGTTGGCGGCGTTCGTTCGTGTCATCACAACTTTGGCCCGTCGCTCCAACTCTTTGTAGGTAGTTGCCGTGGCTACAAGCGTGGGTCACGTGACCGAGCCGCGCTACGCGACGCGTTTCCCGCCTTCCCGCCGCAGACCCGCGAGAGAAACCGGCGCTGGCGCCGAAAACAGAGACGGGCGAGGGGCGCTAATTAAAGAGGCGAAATGACAGAATTTAAAAAAAATGCGCCCGCTATTTCGCTCGAGTGCCACTAATGCTGATGGAGGGTGCTCCAGCGCCCAGGGGGGGTGGAGGGGGGGGGGGCATTGTGCTCCGGGGGTTTCCGAACACGATTCTCAGCCAAACGCAGAGGCAAGTTATGGGAACCGGCATCGGAAACAAAACTGCGACAAAATACTTTTTAATTAAAAAAAATAAAAAATTTAAAAAACATCCATCTGTTGATGCAAAAGAAATACTGAACCATTCGGGCCGCAGACCAAATGAGCAACAGGCAAGTCTTGTAAAAACAGAAGAAGCGCAACTGTATGCCAGAACACTTGAAACAAGCCAAACTTCATAAAGATGAATATCTCTGTGTTGTAACACTTTTTTTTTTGGCCCATAAGTCAAATGAGTAAAATGATTTAGTTATGTTCGCTCTTGTACATTCCGGAATAATGTTTCTGTACATCTCACTGAGGGTGCGACCCCCCCGAAGGAAATAAAGGCTGTGACTTGGTTGCTAGGATACAGGTCATGTTGCAGCAAAAGCCTTCAGGAATCACCAATCCTCATTACCTGCAGTGACACACACACACACACGCACACACACGTATACACACGCACACACATATACACACAAACGCATGCACACACATACACGCAGAAACACGCATGCATACATGCATGCACACACACACACATACATACACACACTCACAAACATTTACACGTACACACACACGAACGCACACACACACACACACACGCACGCACATACACACGCACTCATTCTCTAACACACACGCACACACATACACATGCACACGCACTCATTCTGTAACACACACATACACATACACCCTCTAATGTGCAATCACACATAAACGCACACTCTCGCTCTCTCTTACTAACACACACACACACAAGCATCTGTCTCCTCAAACAACAGCTACAGCACACATGCCTGCTCAATCTATAAATGCCATCGCGATCAAACAACTGGGACTGTCACCATAGACCTGGTGACACACTGTGGCAAAACACAGCGACAACCTGTAAAAACACATTTAGGTTCTGTCCCCCCAAGAAGCCCCTGCATTCACAATGAACTGCCTGCATCTGTTTGACAAGTGTTGAATTAACACATAAAGTTACTACTTATACAAACTAGACATGGATATCGGCAGTTTGCCAGTTAAATGTGCTTGACTTGTGCCTGCATGTGTTTAATAATCAGAACTGAAATGTGAGTGTATTATAGGCTTGCGTATTTGTTTATCTGTAAAATGTTCCAAATTTTTAAAAATGCAAAGGACTTACGCAATGCTCTTTAGAACAAAGAGACAGCGATACTGCAGACTTTTTAATTGCTTTTGGACAAACAAATATGCCGCGCCCCTTTCAAATGACCCTGGAAGATTCTGGAAATCTGGAATTCAATCTGCAGTTCCCAGAAACTCTAAAGAAAACTACCTTGTGTTGCGTGAGCCAAACTCCACCAAATCCTTTGAAAACAGGCTTATGATTGTATCTGAGAAAATATTCTGACACTGTCCATGACTTATTTACTACACATAAATTAAATCAGATCCTTTTTAAAAACTGGGAACACTTTGACATGATTCTGACCTAAGTTCAATTGTTTTATCTGAATTTAGTTTAATTAATTGAATACATTTTTTATTTTATTTTCACCGCTTGAAAGAAAAACTGCACTAATGAGTCACAGGGGTACTGGCATGAGACCACTAATCTATTCAGCTTCAGTAACACAGCCCCAGAGAAACACACAAGGTTATTTATAATACCCACCAGGGCTCAGCCGACGGGCCCTTCAACGTTCACCTTAGAATAAGCAAAAAAGCGTTTGCTTTATTTCTTCACAAACACACACAATTTGCCGAGTTAAATTTTGGTGACTGCAGATGTCACCAAATTGTGTATAAAAAAAACAACCAAAAAAAAAGTGCTAATTGTATATGGTGTTACTTGTGTGTAATTGTGTATGGTGTTACTCGTGTGCAATTGTGTATGGTGTTACTTGTGTGTAATTGTGCATGGTGTTACTCATGTGCAATTGTGCATGGTGTTACTTGTGTGTAATTGTGTATGGTGTTACTCGTGTGTAATTGTGTATGGTGTTACTTGTGTGCTATTGTGTATGGTGTTACTTGTGTGTAATTGTGTATGGTGTTACTCGTGTGTAATTGTGTATGGTGTTACTTGTGTGCTATTGTGTATGGTGTTACTTGTGTGTAATTGTGTATGGTGTAACTTGTGTGCAATTGTGTATGGTGTTACTTGTGTGCTATTGTGTATGGTGTTACTTGTGTGTTATTGTGTATGGTGTTACTTGTGTGTAATTGTGTATGGTGTTACTTGTGTGCCGTTGTGAGTCAGAGGTAAAGCACGGCTGACAACCCGGTGCCTGGTATTGCAGTTGAGTGACGGCTTCAGATCGAGCCCACGTTTGCAGAACAGACGGAAGAGAAAGTGTTTACTGCGTGCTGAAAGTACAGGTTCTCTGTTGCCTCCCTTTGATCTGTAACCAGGCGAGCTGTTCAGAGCTGTGTTTGTGAGCAGGGAGGTGGGGGGGAAAAACATTCCTTTCACCGTTAAGACCACCCACCGCACCGTAGCGTCGATCATATATTCACAATAAAGCCTTTATATTCACGATAGGCCTACCCTGCCTTGAAGTGACTGTACATTACTCAAATGTTTTTCTTCTTCTTCTTCTTTGTATCCCTTACGGCTATACGTCAACCCGGTGTAGAGTTTCACACATCGAACGGAGCATTGTCATTAATATTCCTAACCTTTAAAAAAAAAAAAGAAATGTTTGTGTTCCATGGTAACAGGTGAATTCCTTCCGTTTTCACCTCCAAAACAAGGCATTAATAAGCTTCATCCAAGCAGGCCTATCACCGATCCCTCTCAAGATAACCACCTGGTTTCTTCCAACAAACACAGTTTTAAAGTGTAGGAATATCGTCTAACAGAAAAAACCTGACACTATATATCCCTGGTCAAGACGAGACAGTCCAGTCAAATCCTCCTTAGCCCGTCTTTCCCTATTAAAGGCACACAGAATTTTAATTAACTTCAGGCTGCAATCTAATGTAAAATGGGAATTGAATGGTAACTAAAATGGAAACTACAAATCATCTCTCCCAGCGTCACCTCCAGCGCCCTTTGAACTTTTGTTTTTAAAGGTCATGGTGTTAATCAAATCTTTTTTTTGTTTTTAACAGATACAGCCCACAGACTAGATCTCGTATTTCCTGCCAGCGAGAGATTCTTCCGAATTTAAACGAGTGGAATATTCCGGGTAGTATTTCAGCTCCTCACAATCGCACCGCTCCGTGCCAGAGAACCTGATTTGGAATCACCTGAGGTGTGTGTGTGTGTGTGTGTGTGTGTAGGTGTGTGTGTTTGCGTGTGTGGGTGTGGGAGTGTGTATGTGTGTGTGTGAGTGTTTATGTGCATGTGTGTGTGTGTGTGTGTGTGTGTGTGTGCATGTGTGAACGCATGTGTGTGTGTGGCGCTGGAGACGGCTTCAAACAGACACCCTGTCTCCAATAGAAGGCACGGTGCCGTCTGCCGTGAGTCCATGGGGGGGGGGGGGGGGGGGGGGGGGGGGGACTACACGCTTCTCAAAGCTCAGGGAACACCCCCCCCATTGGAGATGGGTTTAGTCTTGCCGACTTCGCTGGATGCAGCGCCGGTTATCCGGGCATACGTTCAAACGCACCCCCCACCCCCCCCCAATCCCCCCCACCCCCCACCCCACCCCCCCACGAACGACACGCCGCATTAGTGCCTCAAACGCGTAAAATAACAAAAACAGCGCCGTCCTCCACCTTCCCAAAAAGAACCGCCTTCCTCTTTCCACCTCTGTGGGATTCACAGTGACTGATGGGGGTGTGTGTGTGTGGGGGGGGGTTAGGCAGTTTATGAGCGCCGCGTTTTTCGAAATGTGCAACGCCGGCAAATCCCTTCAGTCACCGCTGGTCCTGACAGACTTTTCCCCCCGAACCTGGAAAAGTGTTTAAAACTGAAGATGAAATGGTGGAAGAAAAAAAAGAGAAGAAAAAAAAACCGCTCACCTATTCACCCGTGATGACATTTGCAATGTTGCGTTCGCTCGGGACAGATCTTACAACGTTGCTTTTGGTTCTGATTTACCATGCCACTTTAACGTTTATTCATGTGTGCAGAACCAAAAAAAAAAAAAGAAAAAGGTGAGCTAGCTCTTTCCCTTACAGTACGCTCATGTGAAGAGAGCTACAAGGCGATGTGAGACTGAATTCAATTGTGATTATTAGATTATTAATATACTCTGCTTGGTCTTTAAAGTTAGAGAAAAAACACTTATTTCCTTTCTTAGACGTCCGCTCTCAGCTCGTTACAAGAGGACACCCCCGAGCTCCGACACATTTCGAAACGTCACCAAACGACTCCGTGTGTGTCTGACAACGCTTTGGGCGAAATGTGTAATATATCATTCAATAGATTATCTCCCACTCCCTTCCTCTCATTCTAAGCCCCATTTCCGAAGACACTGTATAAAAAATAAAGAATGTAAAAAAAATAAAATAAAAAAAAACACTGCATCAGAAAAGATTTCTCTCCCGGAAGCACAATGTGTAGCTAGTCTGAGCTAATTACAGCCCACTTCATTGTAAAACTCAACAAGCATAAAAATTAAACTTGTGGTGCGCCACTCTCATCTTGTGTGGCTCCGACAGTGTGATTTGTGGGGCATGTTAGAGGGTAATTTTGTGCTTGCTATTTGGGGGGGGGGGGGGGGGGGGGTCAGGCCTGGTTTTTTTTGCTTGGATCTTCTTCTCTGTTTTTGCTCTTTTCTGTCCTACTGTAAATAATCTTTGTGATGTAAATAATCTTTTTCTGTAAAAAGCGCTATACAAATAAAACTGATTGGATTTGATCATTTTAAAATATTTATTAAATTGGCTGCAGGTGGAATATTGGATCCAGTGATCTTCAGTACAATTCCTGTACACTAAAAACAACACTACCCAAGTGCACTTTTTTGTAGTGAAAAGTCGGTGAGAAGTCGATGAAACACAATCTAAGCATTCAAATGAAAAACCCAGCTACATTTAGTTGAAAATGGAAAGTTTTCTCACCAGCTAGGATACAGCCAGGCTATAGCAAGGTAAAACCTGAGCTATATTGGGATTAACCTAGTCTGTTTATGTCAAAACGTCTCTTAGCCTAGATTTCCACCTGTCTAGAAGCCTAGGTTCTGTCTTTTTACTCACAGGGATACAAGCGCTCTGAGCTTCATCTAGAATCTCTCAGCTCACTCCAGCTTCACTCCAGCTCACTCCAGCTCACTCCAGCTCACTCCAGCTCACTCCAGCTCACTCCAGCTCACTCCAGCTCACTCCAGCTCACTCCAGCTTCACCCAGCTCACTCCAGCTCACTCCAGCTCACTCCAGCTCACTCCAGCTCACTCCAGATTCACCCAGCTCACTCCAGCTCACTCCAGCTCACTCCAGCTCACTCCAGCTTCACTCCAGCTTCACTCCAGCTTCAGTTCAAGACATCAATTTCCAACACTTTCTATTCTATTCACAGCATATCCAATTTATCCATCCTTTTATTTTCAGGTAAGGATCTCTTCTTTTTGATTATTTTCACAACTCTTGATATCATCCTGTTTATGGAAAACACTGTAAAGCATTCAATATAATATTCCTACTGAGCAATGACTAGCGTGGTATCTTTTTTCACATATACTGTAATATGAATTTTTTACTCTTTGTGGCACAGAAAGCAGTTATTATCTATTTGTGTGAATTTTAACCAAACTGACCCAGTTTCAATCGTCCTGTCCTCAAATCAAAGACAGAACTGGCAGTACACGCGTGCGATAACTGACATGGACTGCCAGTGCTGCCCCAGTAAAGACGCATCCAATCATATCAAGCTGAGGAAATAACAGTAAAGGTTAGGGCATAGCCCGGAGGAGCCTGTAGCAGTACAGGGACATGACCTGCCCCCCCCCCCACTCTGACCCCCCCCAAACATTATTTCTTCAGGGAATGCAGTGTGGTGTACCCCCCCCCCCCCCCCCCCCCCCCCCCAGGAACACAATGCTGAAATTGAATCAAGACTTGCGTTCACCAAAAATAAGCACATCTTTCCAATTAACTTCAGAAGACTCACTTAATATTTAAAGATTTCATCTTTTACCTGTTACATTTAAGTTTAAATTCATGATACATACAGTCTATATTTTTTATAGACTGGAAGGATAGCTGTAGATGTACTTATCTTTCATTCAATAAAAATAAAACACAATATTTTCACTGCAACATGTTTTTGTCATCCAGGACACTTGTAAGATACTTAAAACTTTTTTTCAGATCTCAGGAGGATGGCTATAGTAATTACTGTACAGTCACCTCAGTGCAAAAGCACAGTCACACTCCGTCCTGCAGCAGGTAAATTATAACCCGAACACCAAGTTCCAGTCAACTCTCCTGCTCTTCCTCTCCTGTCATAAATACAGCGTTGCCATGACGTTAGCTACCACAGAATGACTAGGGAGAGGAAGTGCTTTACAGTTTACATTCTGGAGGTAAAACGTAAACCCAGGTGGCCAGTATGGTGTAACGGGTAAGGAACTGGTCTTGTAACCTAAAGGTCACAGGTTCGATTCCCGGGTAGGACACTGCCATTGTACCCTTGAGCAAGGTACTTAACCTGAATTGCTTCAGTATGCAATAGCAATGCTGCTCAAGAAAACAGCAATGCTAATAGCAATGCTGCTCAGGAAAATAGCAATGCTAATAGCAATGCTGCTCAAGAAAATGGCAATGCTAACAGCAATGCTGCTCAGGAAAACAGCAATGCTAACAGCAAGGCTGCTCAAGAAAATAGCAATGCTAATAGCAAGGCTTCTCAAGAAAATAGCAATGCTAATAGCAATGCTGCTCAAGTAAATAGCAATGCTAATAGCAATGCTGCTCAGGAAAACAGCAATGCTAACAGCAATGCCGCTGATAGAAAAGGGGAGTTCTGATGAATCAGAGCCTCAGGATGCAGCACAGCACCCGGAGGACACAGCGCAGAAAACAGGCTCGGTCCTCCCTTATGACTCACCGACAGATCGGCCACGTTAGCCGTCCGAACGCGTCGGGGACTAACGAGGCTGGAATTTCACCCCCTCGCGGAACGCACAGTCATTCAGGGGGCGCTCAAACTCCCGCTGAAGAAGCACGCAGAAGAGTCACAAAGTCACAAGTGACAAAGTCTCGAGACAATGCGCTTTTTTTTTTTTTTTTTTTCACGGATTGTTCCAAACAGAGATTTATTGTTGGCGGTTATGTACGTAGCTAACACCTTCTCAAGGTCGCTAAAATATTCCCAGGATTTATTGCGGGAAACACTAAAGAGTCGCGCACAACGCTAATATTGGTTTGGTCGCGTAGGTACTGCAAGGCTGAAACCGTGTTTAAATACAGCGTTCAAATCTGAAATTTCCATCAGATTATCTGATAGCCTTGGGAAAAATGTTTTTTTTTTTTACCAGCAATAAATTCTCACTTTGCAATAAGAATAAAAACTCAGTTAAGTTTCCTTCCACTCATGTTTCCAAATGAATGTGCCCGGAGAGCATCTTAGGAAGTCCATAAGCCGCAGATTTTTTATTTTTTTTTTGGGGGGGGAGGAGAGGGGGAGGGAACAGTGGCTCTTTTCATTCACTAATTAAGGCATACGATCTTAAGAGTTTTGACCTTAATGAGTTTTCAATAAAAAATGGATTGCGGCCACTTCCTGCAGCTCAGGCGACGGTCCCGCTCCTTTGTCTCCCCGCAGTGTGGGATACGGGGAACAGAGCCGATCTGTTCGGCCTGTCAATCACACGCCGGGGAGCGCTGCGTCAGAGAGCCCATCTTTTGTTGGGCGTTGAGCCCCTCAAACCCCCCCCCCCTCCCCCCCCCACCCCACCCTCCAACCCCCAACCCCCCCTTTGGTGATTATACATTTCAGCACCTCCAATGAGACCTGCTTTTAACTTTCTTTTTTTCCTTTTCCCCCAGTTTATATTTTCATGAATGTGTGTGTGTGTGGGGGGGGGGGGGGGGGGACGGACGGACGGACGGACGACGACACTATATACAGACAGTTAAACACAGGAAGAGAGGGAATAAAAGGGGGAATAAAGAGAAAGAAAGAGAGAGTAAGAGAGTAAGATTAATAGACCCTTGTCTTATCATCACATCATGTTCAAAGTTTTTTTAATTTAAGAAAAAAAAGAAAACCCAAATCTTCACCCCACATCTTTCATAACCCACCAAATCTCAGTATCTCAGTATAATTTAGATTTAGAGGCTCATAAACTCAGTGAATTAAAAATTGCTCAAGGTTTGAATGGCATATTTCATTAGACAGTTCAGACTGTATCAGCAAAGGTCAAACAAGAAAAGAAAATGTTTCAAGACAAATCGGATAAAAATGTAAGCATGACTCAGGTTATGGAGTGCTTATTATCCTAAACCTGTACATGCATCCATTTGAAATACCTGGAGCTTCTCTGGTGCTAAAATGAAACCACATAGCCAGAGAACTGAATTGCCACAAATTTGTTTGGTAAGTCAAGTCAACAAGCTGTGACCACACAGGTCATCTTTAACCATCTCCATGACGCATTACACTGCCTGTTCTTTAAAGGAACACCAGATATCACACCACAGCAGAGATGAAGTGAATTTCCAACTTATTCTGCAAAGTTTTCATAATAATAAAATATATCTACACAGCAATGGGAGGATACAGATATCAACTTCAAAAGAGTCGCCATGTCCTTGCGCCTTGGTTTGTGTCAGGACCCCCTGCATTTTGAGCGGGGGGGGGGGGGGTTGCAGGGTCCCCACTGCGATCCCCAGACAGGTCACAGCACCTGAGCACTTGCTGTCTGAGCCCCCTGTGCCCAATCCCCCTCCCCCCCAAAAAATAAAAATAAAACACCATCATATCCTCAGGACAGCGTTTGTTCCCATCATGCTCTCTGCCCTTCCCATCATGCTCTCTGCCATTCCCAGCATGCTGAGTTATGGGTTGATATACAGTCTAACTGATCTCATATGAATACAAGGTTCAGGTTTGGCCACAGCCCTTCGACATAATAATTTAGCCACAGTCTTTTGTAGAGAAGCCACTCACCCAGAGCAACTCTGGTTTACTTTTGCAATAATAACGGAAAACCAAAAAATAAACATTGGCCAGACCATGATACGAAGATAATAAAGGTTTTGCAAAATGGAAAAAAAAACAAAAAACAACACACACACACACACACACACACACACACACACACAGAATAATTCTGAGAAAAAGGTTTACATAGATGTTATACATACTCCCAGCAAGCTAAAATGGCACATTTATGGTACGTATAAGTTAGACACTAAAAAATAAAATGTTATGCCACTCAAAAGAATATGTTGAATATCAGTATTAGTAATGTTAACACTGTTCAATTAATAAAGGCTAACTTTATTGGCACACTTCAGCTACAGGTCAAAACAATTTCATATAAATGCAACTCATTAAAAATTTGCAGACAAACACATCGATGGCATTTGACCCGATGTTCGAAAGCGTGCGTCAGAACCGGCTTGGACTGGGAAGCGCGGCGTCGCCTAGGCAACAGACGACAACCGCGCGGTAACCTTCCCAACTCCCGCTGTTAATTAAACGATTATTTTGCGAGGAAATTAAAATACTTTCAATCCCTGGTAATTACATTGGTCAATAGTTAGCATTGTAAATGGCAAGGGTGTTGTAGGGGGGAGGGGGGCGCGGCATGGGGGGGTTGGAAAACGCTTCCATTTTCAAACAAGCCCCCCGATGCATTCTCGAGGGTGGGGGGGGGGGGGGGGGGGGTCTAGCCACAGCAGAGGTTAAGTATTCAGACACAAAAAAAAAAACACAAAGATCAGTCCCGCTGCTTCCCTTTACAAACTTTCCCATCCGTCTGTGACCTAGGTAACACCCGCCCCCGCTTACAGCAAACTTCATCTCCCACCATTTTGCAGGGATTAGGAACAATCGCCGTCCCGCACTGATTTCTTACCCTCCCTCCCTCCATCCATCCCACCATCTCCCACCCTCTCTCACTCTCTTTCTCTCCCTCTATCTCTCTCCCTCACTCACTTCCTACCTCTCCATCTATCTCCTCTCTCTCTCTCCCTCTCCCTCTCTCCATCCCTCCCTCTCCCTCTCTCCCTCCCTCTTTCTCTCCCCCTTTCCTTCCCCCCAGGAGAGCTTGGATGGTTTAAGACTCAGAACAAACAGAACTTGAATTAAGGCCCCTCTCGTTTTTTTCTTTCTTCTTCTCCTTCCCTCAATCAATTGAGGCCGAAGTGGGGAAAGCAATCAAGCTTCCAGCGGCCCCCTCTCCCACACGGCATTCTCTCGCTCACGGGTTCGCTTCTGCCCGGTTTCAAACCCTCAAAACGAAACAAAAAAACCTAAAAAAAAAATTAAAAAAACACAAAATCGCAGCACCCAAATGTCGGTCTAACCCTGTCCTTTAAAGCCTGCTGAAACATCTTCATCCAAAAATGAGTTAAACGAAGCCGAGTAAATTTACTCTAAATCAGTTATTTCCCATTTTCCCATCTCCTCGTTTTCAGTTGTTTTAGAGCGGACACAGAATCCGTTAATTTGTAAACTGAAAAAAAAAAAAAAAAAACACGTTATGGGTTTGAAAATCCTGGTTTGAAAAACACATGAAAGTGCTCAACAAAGGACATCGGTTCTGAGGCGATATTTGTACACAGCAACGAAGAAGGACGGAACCCTGATTGTGTTTTATGATTTAATTGTGTTTTGTGATTTCATTTTATTTTTTTCCATTTTGAAACACCTGTTCTACTTAAAGCCCAACGGCATTAAAGTTAATAATTTTACTCACTTAATTGCAGGACAACTTGTGGTGGAACAAGCTTTCAGTGAGAAGATTAATAAACAAACAAATGAATAAAAACTATTAAAGAAACAATGATAATGCTTGTGCTTGGATAGTTTTTGGAATGTGTCAAATGGAAAACTCTAGCAGATAGGGTGAATTAATGAAGCGAAGACAGGGCTCTCCTTTATTTTTCTTTGCTGAGTGATGGTCAAGTCAACACTGAAAACTAAAACACCCTCAGGTTTATCTCAAAAATATTTTTTATGTTACAGCACTCCTGGAACAGTGCTCTGAAAAGCAGTCAGTAAATTTTGCCGTGGACTATCATTTAAGATTTCACTTTAAATTAACTTTACAAGTTTCCTAGGAAAATACAACAGGAATACGAAAACTAACACCAGCAAAAAAATGAAAAGGTTTCTGCATCAGTTTAGATCAACTGTATAAATGTTTGATACATCCGATCAAACATTTTCCCAGGGTGTGATTTTCACATATAACCAACCCGAAGTTCACTTTTAACAAAGGAAATTACAGTTTAGACAATCTTAAACAGAAGAGAGGACTTCCAAACCCACACCCATTCAACACCAGTGCATTATAACATTACACTATGTATCTATTAAGTTATGCATTATGAAATTGCACTATGTATCTATTAAGTTATTTATTATGAAATTGCACTATGGTATTTAAGTTATGCATTACGATAATTGATTGTTAAGCGCAAGTCCTTGACCAGAGCAGACTACGCAGTTCAGACGCTCTTTATTCACGCAGCTGGGTGTTTATCACACGGTCGGGATTCAGGTTAAGCACCTCACCCAACCTGAACTGAACCCGCAACCTAAACAAATGCAAACAAATCGGCTTCCTGAAGGGAAAACCGCTTCTTTTACAATGAGAAAATCTTAAAAATTAGCCGTCGCTTGTATATCTTGTTTAGTGTGTATTAATTCATAGGCTCGAAAAGGTTCGTTTTCAGAACCGTTTCAATTCACTTGTCAGCCTTGACTCGGTCGTGTCCTGTCGTACGCGTGTACCCGCACGAACAAAAACACGCACACGCACACGCACACGCACACGCACACGCACCCGCACCCTTACCGCCCCGTTCGCACCCGGTGTCACTGGAAGTGCGAACACAACGCTGGGCGAACAGGAAGCCGGCTGCTCCAGCTCCTCACTGAAGCTAATCTCGCACGCCACCACTTCTCAAGATGGCCGACAAGAACAGGTCAGCCCACCTCATCTGGCTCCCAATTTCAGAAAAGCCTTGGCTCAAAATGTCCTCGATTTTCCCAGGAGGCGCCCACTAGACCTCGCCGGCAGGCTAATTTCGGAAAGGTTTTACCTTCTCGATTCCAGACGAGCTGAATCAAAGAGCAAGAGGCACACAGCGATACGATATTAGACCCACCCTTTGGTACATATTATCTCAACACAGAAAGATTGTACCACGGCCCCCCCCTGACCCTCTTTAGCTACCCTCTTAGCTTCTTTTTTCGGATTTCCTTCTGGGATAGCAATGCTGTAGACTGAGGCACGTAAAGGTAGGTCAGCAGTGTTGTGGTACGTTGGTTTACAGTTATTTCAATTGTTGGGCTGTTCAGCTAACTTTAACTCCCATTCAAAACAAATGGGCCTTCTTGGCGATATCGCACTTTTGTATTTCCGAGACAAACGCTTTTTTAAAGTCTGGGTGCGAGTGATTGTGCTGCTGTAATATCACGCTTGTTCCATTTTGATCTCTAGAGATTATCGGAAGGTTTTTATGTTTGTTTGTTTTGTTTTTTTTTGTTAGGGATGATAACGGCGCAAAAATAACAAATCTTTCCGTTCTCCTTTGCAACTGCAACAGAGCGTTTTTCCTCCCTTTTCTGATACCTTTGTTCTGTACTGTACCGGGGAGATAGCGCTTCTTTCAAGACAAGATCACACACGGTAAAAACTGAGACCCTGTTCCAGCTTTTAATGTTTCTTTTTGAGGCTTTTTATGGTTTAAAAAGAACTGCTGCACATGGCCGTGCAGACCTTAAAGATAGCATCGATGACCGTGTTCACTTAATTTCCTTGGTCTTTAATTTCCTCAAAGGAATTTGCAGCGAATGTGGTTTATGTGTTGTAGCAAATAATAAAGTATAAAGAAAGCAAATATGAATACAAATTCAGCTTTTTTTGTCATTTCTAATCTTCTGAGAAATTAATCTGTATGTATGTGATTTAATTGGCAGATGTTCTTTTGTAGAGCAGCTATCCAGTGCAAATACATATTTAGGGTTATGGTCAGGGTCTTGGGACATTGGGCAAATACATATTTAGGGTTATGGTCAGGGTCTCGGGACATTGGGCAAATACATATTTAGTGAGTGTCATAAAAAACAGAAAAGCAGCACATCAGTGATAAATTATAAAGATAATAACTAAAAGACAGCACGTAAACCAATCTGACACAAATCAGCTTACAAATATATATATAAATATATATATTTTATTGTTATTTGTTTAGTTTTTTTTATACATTTTGGCACAGGGAAGCAAAGCATGAGGAAGCTGTAAATACCCTACCCACTGCAACTGGGGAAGCCATTTTAGCCGAAATGAAATCACGCTGATTGAAAGACTTGCATTCAGTGACTCAAACACACAAACAGCCGTTTGTGAGACAAAGCCGTTTCAATATGAGGCAAGAGAGCACCAGCAGGCCACCCGGAGAACGCTTCGGGGGGGAAATGCATCGCAGGAAGTATACAGTATCCGCGCGAAGAAAAGGACAATTTCAGCTCCGCTCGCCTCCTCTTGACCGCGCGGAGGGAAAATATGAGCTCTCATTGTCAACATGTCATTAACCTCCCATTGAGGGGCACAAAGGGAAGTGATGCAGACGATGAACAGCACTCACCCCTGTTGTTCTCCTGAAATTATAGACATTTAACTCTCATTTTTCTCTCCCTCCCTTCCTCCCTCCCTCCCTCCCTCCCCCCTTCTCTCTCTCTTCTCTTACACACATTCTTTCCCACTATCGCTCTCCCTTTCTCTCTGTCCCTCTCTCGCACTTTCTCTCTCTCTCACTCTCTCTGTTCCTCTCTTGCTCTCTCTCTCCATCTTCCTCTCTCTCTGTTTTTTTCTCTCTCTTCCTCTCACTCGCTGTCTCTCTCTCTCTCTCTAGCCCGGTCTCTCTCTCCCCCCCTCCCTCTCTCCCCCCCCCTCCCCATTGTCACAGTGGTAATGTAAGCTCTTAATGAGAGCCACCTGTAGGAGAGAGGCTGTCCCCGCGCTCTGCGCTGTCGCTGTCGCTGCCGGCGGGTTCCTCTCCGGGCCGCGGGAGCAGCTGCGGCCCGTCACTCAGCTCGCCACTTCCTGTTGACGGCCGCCACAGCCGCCACAGCCGCGAAAATCGCTCAGAAAAACCGACAAGGGCGGCGGGAGAGCAGAGCGACAAACCTCAACGGCTTCAGGCTCGCGCTACGGAGACGGCGAGCGAACAGAATCCTCGCTGCGCTGGAGTTTCGCAAAAGAGCTCATTTTACAGTTGGTGGATGTCGGTTGGTGAATTCAAAACTCTGTTGTGTGCAGTAGTAAACTGTACTTTATTCATTTGAATAACATTTGATAGATTAATGTAAATAATAAATAAATAATACTTAGATATTAAAATAAATATTTAAGAAATAGTTTTTCCAGATATAACCCCCTCAGACATGCACACCTGCGCACACACACACATAAATGAGGACGCTGCCTATCAAAAAACTACGCTTAAAAAAAAAAGAATTAACTACAATTGCCCTGTCAATCATCTGAATTTCGACATGGGAGAGGACTTTGGTGCTCTGCCTGACAGCTCCTATGGGAGGAGTGTTGATTAAAAAAAGGGAAGCAGTGCTCCGTGATGTAATTTGCAGATGATCCCTTTCCCACAGGCTCCGGTGTCCCTGTCAGAGGCCAGGCGGACTGAGGAAAGGGTCTTAAGGGCTCTCAGCAGGACCCTTCAGCCTCGTTACCGTAATCACTTTCTCCAGGACAAACAGTAGTTAAGCAGACGTAATTTATGGGGGACATTAAACCTCTGCATATGCTGCCCCCCCCCCCCCCCCCCCAACCTCGGGGGCTGTTATCCCAAAAAGTCAGGGGACCCCGAAGATTTAAGGGAGCGCAGTAAATGCCAACGCCGCAGAGTAAACGTAAGCTGAAGTTCATTCTCGCTCTCTCCACCCCGCAAAACAAAAAACCTGGCCCACTTTCACAAGAAGAACGATGTGGACACAGCCAGACGAAGCCAAAGGAGGAGCACAAAAAATTTAAAAAAAGAGGAAATTTGAATTTCGTTTAAGCGATTTGTTTTAACTCCCGTTCATGAGACAACCAAACAAATCAAGCAAAAAAGAACACACATAAAATTTACATGACAGCCATTTATAGTTCTTTGCACCTAGACACCACATCAAAAAAAAAAAAAAAAAAAAACCTTTCCTTTTGCAAGCAGCGGTAGCCATCGCGGCCGCTAACTGGATGACTAATGACGTTGATGTGACAAGACAAGAGTAACCGTAGCAACCGTAACCTGCGATTCCCGGGAAGCCATTGTCAGATTTAAAGTGACAGGAGGCCAGCGAGGCCAAGGGAGAAAAATGCGGAGCGGAGCTGCGGTGTTCGACACGCTCGGCGCCCCGCACTTTAGTCATAGCTGGGCAGAAATTAATTCAGCGGCCATTTCTATGGGCTCCCCATGTCGCCGTCACGTTCCATCTGCGTCTCTAAGGAGCCGCGAGGCAGACGTCTGCTGTCAGAGCAAAATAGAGTTTTTATGGGAGTTTTTTTTAAAATTTTTTTTTTTCTTACAGCGAGTACATCGTGCTTGTTTTTCATTGGGAAAGTAATTCAGCGAGCAAACGAACGAATCTATTTTTGATTATGTATAACAACTGGTTAGTAGACACATAAATAAATAAACGAATGTTTTTTAAAAGACGACGAGCAGTTTGGTTCTCCTCGGAAACGGACGGCAGCGGTCGCGCCACGAACGAGGACGAGATCGGTTCCCGTTTTTTTTGGTTTTGCGATTTTGTTTTTTCCAGGTCCCGGTACGACTGCGCTCCTCTACCGGGGCATAAACCTGCTTCTTCCGTTAGCCTGCGCGCTACGCGGGGCGCGACCTGGCGTTCGGGCTCCGCCATTTTGGCGAGAGGTGGGGAGAGGGCCCACACGCAAGGAGTAGCCAGCGAGCTGCGGTCCAACCAGCCGAAATAAAGCAGTCAGGACCCATTCTCCTCAGATGAGCACCCAGCAGGCAGTTAACCCAGCACTCTTTCTTTCTTCCCCCTCTTTTCTGCCCTTTCTTATTTTTTTTTTTTAGAAGAAGGAGGAGGAGGACCAGGCTGGGTCAGTGCGCATCCAGCGAGTATCCAGGTCACGGTGGAACGCAACGCCGGGGCTCGCAATGCGCAGACGCCGCGAGATCTCTCCTGCTTTGAGCCCAACACAAAGACTGAACTCCGACCCCGTCATCGGCAAGCTGAGCGTGTGCGTGCGTGTGTGCCCCTGTGCGAGTGCACGCGCGTGCGTGCGTGTGCGCGAGTGTGTGCCCCTGTGTGAGCGCATGCGCGTGCGTGTGTGTGTGTGTGCGTGAGCGCCCGAGTGTGTATGTGTGTGCGAGTGTGCGTGCGTGTACAAGTGTGTGTGTGTGCGAGCATGCGCCAGTGTGTGAGTGCATGCGCGTGCCTGCGAGTGTGCGTGTGCGTGCGTGTACGAGTGTGTGTGTGTGTGTACGCGAGTGTGTGTGCACGTGCTTGTGCGAGTGTGCATGGGAGTGTGAGTGTGTGTGCGCGAGTGTGTGCGCATGTGCAAGTGCTTGAATGCATGTGTGTGTGTGTATGCGAGTGTGTGTTCACGTGCTTGTGCGAGTGTGCATGGGAGTGTGAGTGTGTGTGCGAGTGTGTGTGCGTGTGTGTGTGAGTGTGCGTGTGTTTCCACACTCGCTCATGTATCAGTGACCGTTCTGAGCGCTAAACCAAAAACTGAGTTTCCAGAGTCTTTCCGACAAAGCGCTCAGGTCACCGCGATGACCGCCAGAAGTCTGAGCAGCCTTCAGCAGTGACGCGCGGCGAATATTAATCACACTGACGGGCTGGCGTTTCAGGTCGGACAAATTTGCATGAGAAATAACATCCAGCATTCACGCCATCTCGCGTCTACCTGCGCGCACCTGTCCATTCCACCCAGCCGGCGATAACCAGCTCTCCACGGCCCTCTTCTGTTTTTCAGGCTTTCTGAGCGAGCGCTGGGCACTTTACCACAGGGGCAATCTCATATACGGGGTCGCTGTGTTTTCCCTCTTTCTTTTTTTTTTTACAGACTGCTGCTAATGGAGTGGTTCAGGAGCTGGTCTGTTTAAACTTGGGAAGGCTCTGGGCCCTTCCAACAAACACAGCTGTGACCAGAATATTCTCCACCACCCCCACCCCCACCACCTCCCCCGAATCCATCCATCCACCCCCCCCCCCACCCCCACCCCTCCAACACAAGTTCCCTGAGAAACTGCCGTGGCCTAAACATGCACAGCGATCCTCCACCAGCCAGGCCTGGGAGCGAGCCGCACAGACAAAGGAGGGACATACTTGGCCGCTACTGTGGCAGCCACCAGCCGTGTGTAATCATAACTCACATACAGTGAGCCCGCTCCTTTCACAGCGCGAAACCCCCCGCCCCCCAAACCCACAACCCCCCCCCCCCCCCCCCCCCCAAAAGCATGTGCGTCTTTTCACGAGCGTCCAACTCCTGAAAGGCTCGGGTCAAAAGGGCTGCACTGGAGACGGAACAAAACAAAACTCCGCTCCCGCGCTCAAAGTGAAAAATATCTGGAAGTGCACCCCCCCCCATCCCATCCCATCCCCGCCTCCCAGCTCCCCACCCAAAAAAAAAAATCTATAAAATAGCACGATTCAGTCAAGATGTATCAGCGTCACTGAGTATTTTGAGGAAAAACAGCACAAGATGTTTTGGAAAAAGAACAATAGCACAGCATAACAGGGAAACAATACACACAAATAATACTATTTGATATTACGACTTCCTTGCTAATCCTGTGAACATGTTCCACGCAGATGTTGAACTCCGTAATCCAATAAACCAATAAACCAGCAGGCCTGGGGTCTCGGGAGAAACGTGATTTCACCAAACTCGTTTGGGCCCGTTCTGCTAACGATGTTAGCGCCGTGAAACCCGGCCCATTAGGCCCGTTCTGCACTGAAGCAGCCGAGGCTCCCAGCGTGGGGGCCACACCTGATGCCGGAAGACTAAAATTGGGTTAGCAGTGGGGGGGGGGGGGGGGAAGCGAGCGCCAGTCCTTATCAAGGTCGCGAACGCGAAAGGTAATGCCGCCACTTTCGCATCTGTTCCCGACCGATTCGGACGCACGCGTCTGCTCCTAATGGACCAATGCGTCTCTCCCCCATCTCCCTCCCCCTCCACCACGCAGACCGCCTGGAATGACTAGCTGAAATAGTCGCATTCTCATCGTGCTAAAGATAGCGGTGTACGCTCACGGTTATCTAAAGTGATCCTTATTTATATCTCGGCGAGGTGGCGAGGCTGGAGACTGCGGGCTGTCGTCTTAATTATTTCTCTGGGTCGCCAACCAAGTCCTGGACTTGGGAAAACAAATACGAAATCTTACAGGGACAGCTGGCTTCTAAGTGTGTGTGTGTGTGAGTGTGTGTTTTGGGGAAGGGGCATGTGTGTCTAGATGTCTAGGCTGTCTTTTGCATTTAGTTTAATGAACCTTTTTAATTTAGTTTTATAGGTTTTTTTGCTATATTTCGTTTTTTAAATTATGTGTTTGGCATTTATCGGCTAAAGGTCCTCCTAACAGCAAAGTTATTAAACTTTTTTTCCCCAAAAAAATAAAATAAAATAGTTCTCCCCTGGTAAATATGTAATATAAATTAGGCACCACATTCGAGAAAAATAACTTGTGCAAACTTTCGATTACCCCATTACAGCATCCAAATCAAATTCTTCTGCCACCTACTGACATTTAACAAACACTGCATTTATTTCCTCTAATTTACAAAGTTGTGCCACATATTTTTCATGTTCATTATTTCTAGACTGCATTCCCATTTTCAGAAAAACAAAATTCATTTCGGTTCTTTATGTTTTCTGATTAGATTCTCATGTAGCTTATTATTTCTTTTTTTGTACGTGACAAACAAAAAAAATTTAAAGCACTTTTGAGATGAACACGGACGTGGGATATGCACATCACATACAAAGCTGACGCATTGAAAACTCCAGGACATTAGAACTCTAATCTTCTGAAATCACACACACAGCAAGCAAGCAGTTCCCCGGTAGTATGTCATAAAAACAAAGACGGACACACCGAGCAGTAGTGCATCTCACACAGAGGGCATCACAGCTGTGAACCTGCACATATGTGCTTTAGCTCGTTTAGATAACAAGGACAAATCCTGCAAAAAAAAAAAAAAAACAGCCTGACACAGTTTTGACTGGCAAATCGGCCATGACAACATACGAGAGAAATGCTGGACCGGGGCGCCCGGTGTACCTAGAGTGACTCCATTTCGCCCACAAGCGTTTTTAATAATCAGGCCAAAACCCTCTCTCAGGGAAATAGGGCAGCAGCTGTTTAAGTGCAAATCCACTTTACTCTATTCCAGACCATATCCCGCTACTTCCTGATACCCAAGGGCTCCTCATAACACGATTACCCCCCCGTTCTGAGTTACGCAGCCACAACAGGTTCCAGCCCGAAACCGGGAGCGCGCTCTCGAGAAAGGGCGCGGGTCAGGCCGGGGGGAGGCTACACCACCGCTAGCGTCCACCACCGAAGGTTTAATATTGAATACTCAAGATGCTCAAGTGGTCTCCGGTTCAAGGAGGGGGAAAAAAATAAACCAAATGGAACCCAAAAAAAAAAAAAGAAAGAAAAAAAAAAACAGACAAGAAGAATCACGGTTCACCCAAAAAGCAGTAAATTTAAAAAAGTGAATAAATTGCGAAACTCACAGTCTGTACAGTTTCATCGTCCCCAGGAAGAGAAGCTCAGGGAGGACTTGGAGGCTATTCCTGTTCAGACGTCTGGAAACAAGAAGACGGATGTCAGTTCTCAAGCATTTAGTTAAAACATTTCTCATTCAAACAAACGCAGTTTTTTTTTAGAATATGATTTTATTTTAACATTTACATTTTTTTTTAAATCATCACTTTAATTGTCTAAAAATCACATAACCGAAAGCGAGGATAAATTTAGATGCATTAATAAAGACTTTTTTTTTTAACCATAAATAATATTTATACGTATGGTTAAAATACTTTTTGTGTGTGTGTGTGTGTGTGTGTCAGCGTGAGTGTGACTGGGGACAGTTACTTTCACTTTAACATTGACAGACAAACATCGGTGCAAAATAAACTTCTTATCTAAGTGAAAAGTTAGAGGCCAGGCATCAAGCAAACAAAGACTCAAAGGACGGTTAAAAAAAACAGATGTGGGAAAAACAAACAGCAATTCCGCTACGGTACACAAAAAAAAAAAAAAAAGAGTACTTCCCAAATGCAAATAACCCGTCTCTCTCACAACTGACCTAAAAAACACAATCTCGCCCCCCTCACGGTTAAATATTGGCGTTATTTTAGAACGATCTTAAAGACTCTCCGAGGAGGACAGTGGGGGAGAGGAAGTGATTTGTAAAAGAGAGGAAGCGTCGGCAAACAGCGGCATTCCTGCCAGTGCCGCTCGGCGTCTGGCTAACGGCACCTGCCGGTTCTCGTTCGGTTTGCGAGCGGCTGAGTTGCCGCAGTTGTGTGCGGAAAACAGACGGCAGCGACGGACGGCAAGCAGCGTGAGCACGAGCCGGCCGTGCTTCTCTCCTCCTCGCCTCCCTCTCCCCGGTGTACTCCGCTTTTTAAAATTCTTTTAAAGCATCTGAATATTTCACAGAGTGACTATGTAAGACTTCCAAGGGCTCAGAAATTCATAAATCAACTACTGTCCCCTCTCTCTCTTTAATATCCCTAATATATCTATCTCTTAATATATATATATATATATATATATATATATATCTATATATATAGATTTCCATTTTCAGTGTCTTGCACACAGATATTGTATCTAGGTCTTATGAGCTAATAAAACACTCATTCTGCAGTACTTTTCATACTTATAAGCACTCTAGTACATCAGGGCCCATTAAGAATACTTACACATTTACATATATTAAATATATAGCATACATTTTTTTGTTTTTGTATTTCCCCCAGCAAAAAAATATTTAGAAACATCAGGCAGCACTGAAGAACAGCCATCCCCCCCCCCCCCCCCCCCCCGGCCCGCCCCGCGCCCCCAGCCCCCACCGCCCCACCACACCAGGACAGGGTTACGTCACCCGTCTTCAATATTTAATTTCGCCGAGAAACAGCCAATTAAATAATTAAGCAGGCCGCATCGCTGAAAGCCCCACGCGCTGCGTGTGCCATTTTTTTCGGGATGTCCCGGAGCGAGAGGATGACGATCTCGGCCCCCAGTCGCCTCAGAAGGCCCAGGCCGTAATGGAGGGGTGAGATCACAGCGCCGAAAATAGACGATCTCGCCGCCTTCCTCCGTACCTGCACGGGGCGGGCTAGCCCCGAGCCGACAGCGAGGCCTTTTGAAAACCGGGAGGTTGCCGGTTCGGATCCCGGCTGGGACATTTACAGGTTTTTACCCTTAAGATACTTAACCCGAATGGCTTTGGTACATAATCAGCTGTGCAAGTACAGTATGTAAACTACATTACACCCCAGATAAGGCTGTCTGCGGGATAAATAAATTAGTAAATTAATAAATTTGTTCTTTAATAAAATGCGCGGTCAAGAAAAAAAAAAAACACAGCTGATTCACATCTAATTTTTATGTTCTAGGTTGTTCATGAAATCATAAAAATTGTTTGCAATGCATGACTTAAATACTATCTTGGAATGTCCTTACAATTATGTCAATAATGCACTTAAATTCTATAATTTATCCAATATGGAGAATGTCAGTTCTATTGTATTGTATTAGGATGGTGTTGTGTATCTATTTTGTTACAGTCCATTTCCAGTTTATCAGAGTTAGAGTGCACTGTAATATTGCTCTTCCTTTACCTTGCAGATGCAGAATAGCCTCTTCATCACATAAACTTGGCAATCACAGAGGCATTAAACAGCCAGAGCACCCTTGAAACCGGTGTCAAATACGCTATATAATTTCATGCCAAAACCTGAAAACCCCTAAAACAGATGTTATCAAAACGAACGGCGCACACACACTTCAAAACGTCCACGAGGACCCCCAACCTTAAAAACAGCCCCTCGAGTCCAGATCATTCCAACTGCTGCCGAACATCAACAGGTAAAAAAACGATTTATGGTCAGATTTGTACGTCTCCCTCACCCCCCACCCACCCCCAACCCTCAATCTATAAACCAAAACTTTAAGAGAAACAGGGTAACAGCGTAAAGAGAAGGCATGGTGTCGACTCTCAACCGCTCAGGTAATAAATAACGGTTCGTATGAACCTCTCTGCCGTTCTCCTACGGAAGTATGAAAGCCGCGTGCATCGGCCACGTCAGACAGAGCCGACGGAAAGCTCGCGACCAACACAGGAAGGACCGGTCCTTGCAAAAAACAGGCCGTGGCCCTCAGGGGTTCCGGAAAACCCCCCGAGCGCATCGCGGTCCTCTGACGCCGTATCAGAGCAGGACCGTCGGCGTGTTTTCCCACCCCGCCGGGGTCTAAAGGGTTACAGAACGTGCGGTTCCTCACGCCGAACAAAGCCAGGCTGGCCGTTCGAGCCACGGGTTGGGATTTGACAAAGCGAGAGCAGGACGTTAGCTTTTTTTGTCCAGGTCCGGGGTCCATAGCTCAGCCCTACACCTGTCAGAATGAGGCACGCCAGCCACAGTGTGACCGAACTTAAAGGGGGCTGCACTGCTCAACGTGGGACCACTGCCCTAGACCCTTCAGTTTGGGGGGGTTTTTTGTTGCTTTAAACATACCAATACACACAATGAAATACTGATATAAAAAAAAAACATGTTCCAAAATATGCACACAGCCATTGGTTCCTCTCTACTGAGGGTCCAA
Source organism: Anguilla anguilla (assembly GCF_013347855.1). NCBI lineage: Eukaryota > Metazoa > Chordata > Actinopteri > Anguilliformes > Anguillidae > Anguilla > Anguilla anguilla. Next base: position 62,266,096 of record NC_049205.1, read on the forward strand.
TTGTTAGATTACAATGGAATTGCTGTTGCTGGCTGACTCCTTCGAGCATCTCATAACATACTAAACTCAGGATCTCTAAATTACAGTTAATATGCTTAGGGACGAGCCAGACAATTACACAGCAACAGTGTCTTTGTGTTCCAACAGTTATCATGAGATTTCAGGTTGCTCGTGTATAAAAGACTCAATTCATAATAACATTTTGCAGAGAAAAAAAAACTATTAGGCTCCTTGAGAAGTATTACAGTCCTCTAATTACCAGCTGATGTGGATTTACAAAACGTTCTGTTTATCCATTCCATTTTTCTTTGTTTTTCTTTTTTTTGGGGGGGGGGGTGGTAGAGGGGTGTAAAATTCCCCCTGTTTCATCGATATAACTAAAGAGATTCACATGCTGGCTGATGAACGTTCAATACTTACTCTATGGTATCAAACAATTTAACATAACAGTAGCTGCTTCAATGTGTGGTTTTTTTTTTCTTCCTTTTTTTAAATCATTTGAGCATGAAATTCTGACAGCCTTAAATTCATGCCTGAACAGTCAAGAGGTGTCATAAGCCCATTTATACAAGAAATAACATTTCCAGATTTCACGAGCACAAAGGTCGAACGCATTTAGAAACGTGTCCTCAAAGCAAAAACTCGGGTTTCCAGAGGAATTCTTGGAGAATTTAGCTTGCCCCGAGGACGAATTGGCCCGCAGACAACAACGTCTCTACATCAAATGGACGTGACAATCTCAAACAGGAAGAAGAAGAAAAAGAAAATATTCACCGCGAGAATTATGACATGTCTGTTCAGGGCCTACAGAAGACGTTTCCAAAAAACATAAACCTGAGCTGGAAACACTATTCTTTCGCACTAAACTGGAAATCAAGAGAAGAGGAAGTAAGAACTGAAAATAATAAAAGTAACAAAGATTTACATGACAAGACTAATCTTCCCAGGCTAAATCTTTGAAGAGCAACTATTAAAATAAAAAAACGGATTCATAAAATTTTAAACAACAACCGCAATCAAATATGATTAATAGTAAATTTAACTTTTAATTAACCTAAAATATTCAGCATCAGAATGTGAAACCTTGAAGCCAAGTACTGGCAACCATGAGAATTTGACTGGGATAGAACTCTTCTACAAAATAGGCCACAGATTTCTCATCTGAACTCTCTAAGAGACATTCGAATAAAATTTGAGTGTCACCAGTATTGGTACAATTTATGAATATTTTCTCGAACTTTGTAATTCAACATGTAAAATATATACTTTTTAAAACGACACTCACACTCAACACAGACACTCTCTCTTTCACACACACAAACTCAAACACACGCACACACTCACTCACACACACACACACACACACAGGAAGGAAAGGTGATGAAAGTAAAATGGCAGAATGTACTCACAGCCTCTCCAGTTCTTTAAGGTCCTGGAATGCTCCTCTCTCTATAGTGCTGATCTTATTTTCCATCAGTTGTCTATAGAAGCAACGGGGGGGGGGGGGGAGGTATGGGGGGCAAAAGTCAGCTGATGCATCCGCTGGATTTCACTCCGCACCTTAACCTCCTAACACCCCGGCATTTCATTTTTTTTTTTTTGTCCCATTTAAGGGGCATAAATCTCTGCCCTTAAAACTCAAGAACCATATGTTCTGCTAGCCTGAACACATGCTGCGCACTACTACAAGAGACATTCAACAAAAAATGTACTTTACATTTACTGTTACTTCTGAAAATATTTTCACTGCAACATTTCTTGTCACTTTTTTTTTTTTTTTTTTTTGTCCAGGTCTCAGGAGGGTACAGAGGGTTTCCTAGAACACACATGGACTCACATGGAAAACACAGAGTTAAGAAAAGTGGTCCGTGCACCCCGGAAATCCACTCTTAGGGTGGAACACAAAAAAAAAAAAAAAAACCTGTTCTGACAAGCGGCCTGATCTTTTAATTAAGCTTTCAGTGCCGCGGCATTCAGAAGCTACTACTGTTCAGCAACAATGAATGTCAGGCCTTACAGATATGTACCCTGTTTGCGCACGTTTACGTAGCCAGCCAGGAGTGGTATAATGAATCGCTGTTCGATGCGCTACTAGGAGACATCATCAGAACTAATTACCAACAACTAAAAAGCCAGATTCTCAACTACGCCCCAGTATACACACTAGCCCCTTGCAGGTCTGCAAGTCAAGCGTGCGCGCAGGTCGGAGTATTTCAGACTTATTTCGTAAATCGAGCGGGGCAAATGTTCATCAGCTCTCACGTGATACAGCGGACTGCAGTATAACTGCCTCCTGTTATTTGACATGTACTGGGACACTGCGTGAACGCTTCATTCATTTACCATTCAGCCGTCATGACCACTAACGTGACATTTTATGTCCGCATCAACTGGATGAAACAGGCCATTGCCACCATAAAATACCACCATCAAATAGCAACACCTATGCACTTCTTTTGACTTGCAGGTGCACATTTACCCCACTGGAATACTGTTTTAATAGACTACATATTAATATCTTCAGTTTATACAGTATATTCTGAATGCACATATGACATTGGATAAATGCAGGTAAGGTATAAATACTTACAATACTCTGAGATGCCTCAATCCAGCAAAATCTGATTTAGTAATTCTTGTAAGGTTATTTGCATTCAAATCCCTAGAGAGAGAATGAGAGAGAGAGTGTGTGAGAGAGTGGGGGGGGGGGGACATACGGCATTAAACAGACAGTCTTAAAGCATTCGTATCATCAGAATGTTTTTTATTATTATTATTCTATAAAGACTGGATCCCTCGATCCACCAGTTCAAATGCATAACTAATATTTTTACTCGGCAAATACATTACTACAGATGACTATTATTCACCTGCGTATAACGAGTGTGGCTCTCTCGCGCATTATTTTTAAATGAAATGAAATCGACTGAGCGGGTACTTCGCCTATGTGTGATAATTTTAATGTAGTTCTAGATCTTCAGTGCCTAGGACCACTGGCACTTGCGAGTGCTAAAGTTGTCCTCCTCCCCCCCCCCCCCCCGCTGGGAATATTTTAATTATTTTAACGGCTGTAAGAAACGAGTTCCCACACGATCTACTCGGTTCCAGCCTTTTAATTCCAGATTATTCTACATGTTGCATTTAAAGTTCTGATTATGTGTTCAACGACTAGCCCATGCTGATTTTTTTTCTTGCATATGCATTTATCTGCATACATCCAGACCAAAACAATGCATTTTTGACATATATGAAAAATATACGTGAACAAAATATTCCAACTTAAATGTAAAACTCACAATGTGCTAGGTCCTATAGCTAATGCACTAACTAATCAGTGAAAGTAAACTGCGTCGCACTGTTGCGGCATTGTGGTTGACCACAAGAAACAGCAACCTACGCAAGAACTGTAGCTGCTTCACCTCCATTACCCCATTAATTCGGGGGGGAAAAATTACACAAGCATGTCGTAATGTTCATCATTAGTAGTCACACTTCTTTCTGTCTAATGAGCGGAAGAGCTGTGTGGATGAGTTCAATTATGCACTTACAATCGCTCCGTGTTCCTGGGGATATTCCGCGGCACGTTGCGCAATCCCTGCCCGTGACAATCCACCGTTGTTCCGGAGCACGAGCACTGAGCCGGGCATGGCTGAGTCTCCACGACGCTGAAACCCACCAGCAACAGTCCCAGCGAAAGCGTCGCGATCCTAAATATGCTCATTTTCAGCAGTAAATTTCCTAAACGCGACATTTAAAAAAAAAAAAGCTTTGACTAAGGTATACTGAGGTCTCGGAGTTTTTATTTATTTATAGAAATATACAAATGCTATAATAATAAGACGATGTAAACTAAAACGATATAAGTACGCTGCTAATAAACTGCAGCGGTGACCTGTTGGTTCTCTAAATGGAATGAATTGTTCGGTTTTTAAAAAAAATAAATAAATTACATTTCCTTGCACACACTTCGATGAGGAGGTCTTGAGTCGTTTTGCCGTGCGCGTGCAGCAAGCGGCGGCTTGAAATAAAGTCACTTCTCCAGCCAACGCAAGTGTCGTACGCTGCTCCTGACTGGATCACTGGTACTGCAACGGTTCCGTCACGCAGTTAAACATATCAGAGATATGTACAGCTATATATACACGCGCACACTGCACACATAGATGCGCCGATTTCCCTGTAACGCACGGACCGTCCAGGTGAGACTGCGAATGGCTGTTCACAGCTTGGGTTGCGAACCATTCATGCAGAAGCTTTAACCGCAGGACCTCGGCAGAAAAGGTGTCGATTTTCCTCTAGACATCCATCACCTTGTCACTGAAAGTCGGAAGACCAGACTGTTCTTTTTTTTAAATCCAACTTCAAGTCCGTAAAAACGCTACCGAAAAGCTGAATTGAGAGACAGAGAAGAGATCGGGCAAGTCTGCAACATCCAGGACCAAACCCCTCCGCCTAGCTGCTGTTCTTTCGTCAGAAATAAGAAGTCCCCGTTTTTTTCCTTCTTCTGGATGGCCGATAAAATGCTCACAAGACGTCAGACAATTGCTGCGCTTTGCTTCCCAAAGAAGACCTCTCTCCGACGGACACCTGATGACAAATGGGACGGTTCAGAACCCGGGGAGTCCTCCAGTATGCTAATTACCCACCTCGCCGAAAACTGTCACCTTTCAGAATGTAATTTCATAACGATAAATCAAAATAAAGTCAGTAATCCACAGGCGCAATGAGCAAAAAGTTAACAAAATACAGCCAAAAACAACTCACTGTCCCGCTATTTAAAAAAGAAAAGAAAAGAAACGAAAGCAAAGAAAAATCAAACCAGGTATGCAAAAGCTCAATTAATATTTAAAACAGTTGCGCATGAATATAGGGGCTATTTATAGATCTGAAAATCCATTTGTTTGACAGCTCTCCTGTGGTCATTCGGTCGTATTTTTCCCAGGCGTCGCTTGGCTCAGCAAACGTTTCCTTTTTTCATAGTCCGATGTATGTATTCCTTTCTCACATGACGTAGGGAGCTGATTTAGTGGAGGGTAACAGCCCGGTTTTACAGCGATCTGAAGCTAAACAACTCCTTAAACCTTCATGGTTTTGTGCTTTATACCAGGACCATAACCCCGCCTACAATCCCACCCAAAATCTAATTCATAGGCGTGTCTCCCACCTTCTAGGGACCTAGCCGTTGTACATGGGGTTTTGACGTATTAGCACGGGGCTAGAGAAGAGGTATACGCCACGGCACACGTTTTGAAAATTAAAGACGGCGGAATGGAGTCGATTATCTGCCGCGTGAATATCCTGTGGGCTGTGGGCGCGAGGCTGAATTTGTTCGCGCATGTATGTGCATGTGCGCGCGCCGAATTATGAATGAGTTACGATGTGGAATGCTGTACCCGAATTCACTATTTGGGTTCAAGTGGTAATGCAGATGAAAGTACTATTCCAAATGCACGAGCTCTCCTATATGAGTGCCCTCCGCAAGGCAGTTCTGTTTTAAGACAGGATTTACTCGCCGACCTTGGCAATGGAGTTTTCGGGGGGGGGGGGGTTATTTATTTATTTTATTCTGGTGTAAGTATATTTGCAATAGTGAAATTAAAATGTAACGAAGAAAAATAGTTGGTTCGATAGGTTACCTATTTATAGAATGTAATGCAAGAATGTAAGACTGTTCCCTGATATGCAAAAGAACAAGTTAATCCTGGAACTATGCGCCAAGCCCGTGGTGCAGGATGCGAACTAGTCGCTCCGTCTATCCGAGGGCATTCTTTGCAACTCAGTGACTTTATTACTCTACCCTGATTGGTCTTGGTAAATACCATAATCTGACAAATCCTACGTAAGCCATTTTAATTTTTTCGTTTACAATTCATCCAGGAATGTGCAATTGCGGGTGAAACATTTTACATTAAACACATCCCCATCTTGTCTCCCAGGACATCAACAGCAACATTATCAGCACCCGTTTAGACAAATGTTATATTTAACCCTTTCGTGTAACCCTTACTTGACCAGAAAGATCATCTGGCAAGTAATTTCTCTTTCACATGACCTGAGGGAAAAAGCAGGTTGGGAATGTGAGGCTACTGTGGGGGTGGGGGGGCAATAGGGGTGGGGGTGGTGATTAGGTGTCCAGATTGACAGTTTGTTTATAGGTCATTACAAAGAGAATTAAATACCCCAAGGGCAGGGACACATTTTTTTGTTTGAGTGATCCACCAACCTGCCCCCCCCCCCCCCCCCCTTTTTTTTTTTTTTTGCCCTGAGGCCCCCCAGGACAGAAGTGAAGAGATGGGGTAAGAAAAATGGTGGAATAACACCCCCCCCCCCCCCCCCCCCCCCCCCCCCCAAAAAAAAAAATCTTCCTGGGCAGGGCTACTCCAGGCCTGCCCCTTCAGTGCCTGTTCAAAATGGCTCCTGAACCTGCAGGAAAACCCCTTTCTCCACATCACACAGTGATGCCACTTATTTATTTGTTTATTTGTTTGTTTGTTTGATTGGACCCGAGAGGCAATTAGTTTTCCCCTGTGTTAAAGGATGTTTGGAGACTCAAGCCCGGTACGTTTCCTGCTCTAGAGGGTGATAATAATTGAATTCCAATGGGTATCCTTTGATCTTTGATCTAGCTAAACTGGCTTTTCAATGAATGGGACCCAGCTGTGGAATGAGGGATTTGCTGGGATGCGGGGGGGGGGGGGCGGGGGGGGGGGGGGGGGGAGTGCTAGGCGGGGTCAGTGCATGATGTCCAATCTTACCACCAATTCATTTCAATGGCCAAGTGAAGACTGATTCATAAATAATTGGGACGTTCCTGCAAATACTTTCCTGGGGCTCGATTGTCTCACAGAGCCAATCTTGGCACGCCAAGACACAGCAGGTTAGTGACAGAGACAATGTATCAGCAAAAGGGTCAGCGTTAAAACACTTCTGAGCAGACTTTAGAGTACACTTTACACTGATATAGTACACTTTGCCCTGACAGAGTACATAACCCAGATTGAGTACACTTTACCCTGATAGAGTACACTTTACCCTGGTAGAGTACACTTACCCTGATATAGTACACTATACCCTGATAGAGAACACTTTACCCTCATTGAGTACACTTTACCCAGATAGAATACATTTACTCTGATAGAATACACTTTACCCCGATAGAGTAAATGTTTCCCATTTTGGACTCACGTAAAAGCCTCTGTCAGGGATGAATTAGCACTGAGCCTTTTGCCGTGCGGTGGCTCTGGCATATTTCGGATATCTGATGGATAAACAGAATCCAATAACACTACAGCGGGAGGCAGGTGATTGGAGTGTAGGTCAGGCTAACCCTCATTCTTTATCCTCAGAACGAAGAGCTTACGTCCTCAATAATGCATGCTTAATAAGGTTTAATACACGCCAGAGTAAGCATTTACACCTTTAATAAATTAAATACATAAAATGCCATATATTGTTAGGTGAATTCTCATATGTTGCAATCATGCTTGGGATTTCATATTGTCCTATTTTAAATTCAGGTAGGTGTACGCACATCAATTTATTGTTTTTTTATTTTATTGTATGATTTTTTTATTTTCAAAATGCATTGGTGAAATTACTGTGATCTAGTCTATGTCTATACTTTTGCGAAATCTAAAATGCCAATGTCATTTTTTTTTTTAACTTTTATAATTGAGTCCATCGAAACTTTGAAAAATGTATTGCCTAACTTTCCAAGCAAACTAATGCCCTCTAATGCCTAATACCTTGGGCTGTTTAGTCAGTTGATTGGCTCTTTGTGAAAGGGGATAAGGCATGCTTGCTTTCAATAGGGTGTGCACAGGGATTTGTCAGAGTGTCTAGTAGTCTGTTTTTGTTTAATGTAATTATAAATCGGTAACCAAACAAACGGCAGACTGTTTTGCTTCTGGATAAAAGGAAGACCTTGTTAAATCTGCAACCTACGCACATTATTGTTTGAAGATGTGTGTATTTACATATATGCCTTTGTAGTGTAGTGTGTTTATTTACATAAACTTGTAGAGTGCAGTGCATTAATTCAAGTTCCATCTACAAGAAGCAAAACTGTATAATACCTTATGCTAACATTGTCTGTCTCTAGTCTGGCTTTTATTGTCGCTGTTGTTCTTATTATTCTTATATACTCATTCCTCCTCCACCTCTTTGTGAAAATCTGAATTTTTTTTATTTTTTCAAAATGCTATAATTTACAGTGTTCACATTGAGTCATGTGCGTGTTCCACACCTATAATTTTTAGCAGACTGCACCTTTATAAAACTAGTAATGTGAGTGTTCTGTGCCTCTAATTTTAATATGGAATGTATTCTATTTACACATTAATCAGGTGAGTGTTCTACACACCTCATTTTAATACAGAATGCACTCATATTACACATTATTCATGCATGGTATCTTGACAGTGCAGAGCCCTTCGGAAATACAGTGACTTACGCATCTTGCATTCCTTTAGGCACAATCTGTTAACAAAGTGGATTGTACTGGTTGTGTTGCCGCAGTTCAGGCTGAGTGCATTGTTGAAGTGTGCAAGGGCAATGCCCCAGTTGGGAACCGAACCGGCAACCCCCTTTGTAATCACGCGCCCTGCTCCCCGACCTCTATACTGCCCCACCACCCCAGTATTGTCTCACTTTTTTGTGTCTCTTTATAAATTTTTACTGCCAACAAAGTATTTCATGTGTTTGTCTTGAATATCACTCCAAGTTATCTCCCAACAAAAGACCACCCCTTTATATAGTTATAATATATAACTATGTATAAAATCTTTTATGAGCTGAGAGAAAATATCATTATCATACTTCATCTGGTTGTGATACTGTATCAGTTTATTATTATTTTTCTAGAATGCGTCAGGATGTGAAACTTTGCCAGAATTTTGTCGGAACGCAACATTCCGACGCCGTGAGAAAGGCCAGATTGTGAGTGTGAGCGCACACTAATGTTGTGACAACTCGATAGGAAGCTTCTCCATCCGTCGGTTTCTTGTTTTACACAATGTCAGCGTTGTGCGACCGGAGACTCTGTCAGCGTTGTACGAAACACTTTGTCAATAATGACACTGTGTCCGCTTGGAACAAAAGATAATTCCACAGATTCCGAGCATCGGCGGTCGGAACGTGGACAGTGTGGAACACGTGGCATGAGGAAAACCATTATCGTTCCACACGGTGTGGAAACAGACGTATTGTTTTCGGGGGTGACAGATGCATTGTTTGTTATTTGGGTTTTTTAATTCAATATAACACAGACGGGCGACAAATTAAAGGAAAAACCTGAATAAATGTGTGGAGAAACATAAAAACACACATGCTTCCGTACAGGTGTACTGCATGATACAATTAAGCAATGAATCTCCTATCATGCTCTGTGGCAACTGAGCAGGCCCAGTTGACCTCGATTGTGGATCAAGATGGCTATAGGAAAAGATCTGTGACTTTGAAAGAGGGTTCGTAATTGGAGCACGGATGGCAGGAGCTTCAATCACAAAGACTGCTGAACCGGCCAGTGTTTCAATAGGAACAGTGACTAAAGTGACATCTACATTTAGATCTATGGGAAAGACATCAGTAAATAGGGATGGAAATTGTGGTCAAAGGCACACATTCTTTGACCGTGATGCTCATGCATTAGTGCGATAAGTAAGGAAAAACAGAAGAGCAACTCCTCCGCAATGTCGATGCAGGACATGATCAGACTGTGTCAGCAAGATCAGTCCGTTGACAACTACATAGAGAGGGATATTATAGTAGGGTTGCAATTTGCTGGAGCTTTTTCACAAGTTAACTGGCACCTGCCGTGCCTAGCCTACTCTGAACGCACGTCCCTCTCATGTGATGCTCCTGATCTCTCTCTCTCTCTCTATCTGAAACGGCTCCCCCCACAGTCCCATGCTGACTTTGACAGCCCAGCGCCCTTCAACGACGGCGTTATCTGAAGATCTTTATCATCGCGCCGCCCTTGGCGAGACCTTTCATGCGATTGTACGGTTCCAGTCCACCGCCACAAAAACAAAGCTGTGACCAGATCGATAAGGGTACCTTTTGTCTTTTTTTCCCCAGGGTGACAGATTTGTTGTGCAAAGGGCCTCCTGGAAAGGGTTGCGATTCCGCTTCACGCTTTTAAAAAAAACGGCCTTGGACCGTAGCCTCTGGCCCGCACAGGTACGGAACAATCTCTCACCTGGGAATTATTTTATTTATTTTCCGTGCGGCGGTGGCTTTGCCCCTCTGGAGTCCCGGTCTGGTCTGTGTTTTTGACGCGGCAGTTTCCACACCTGTGTGTTCCGGAAGGGTCCGCCACAACGGTCTGTTCTGACCGCGCACCTTCAACAAGGATCCAGGGGGTCTGTGAAGAGCCAAACAAGTGGCTGAATTAAAATTACCGTTGCTGTTGCCAAGGTAATCCTCCATCCAGCACTCATATTGTACTTTGTATCATTATCATGATGTTGTAGCTTGTCATGCCTCTTGGTTTGAGGACTTGGCATAGGCTAGGTCAGAGAGTAAGGTTTACTGTGTGACCGGACTTAATGTGTTCATGGCTACTTCATTAACTGTTTCATAATGAGTATTGTACCTTATCGGACCTGTGTTTTGTAGTTGTTCCAATGACCTTCGGCATGCACTTATTGTACGTCGTTTTGGATAAAAGCGTCTGCCAAATCAATGTAATGTAATGTTGCAGTTCAATAAAAAGTTTTTTTTTTTTATCCGTGAACTACAAATCAAGAAAAAACAACAACAACGAACAACCAAGTCATTATGAATCACAAATGAACACAATCATCCTGAGAGACCTGAACTGGATGTCAGATTATACTGAATAACAACAAAAAAATCTAATGCTTCAGATGATTAGTTTGCTTTTAGCCTCTGAAAGTTCTTTAAAAGCTGTCCTTAAATTGACACTTAATACAAAGATAGCTTTATTGTAGGCATCATGGCATAATGCAATTATATTTGCCCATATTTTGTTAAATGTATTCATAATATTTTTAATTGCAGTATATTTTGTGCACAGACAAATACTAAGGCTATAGTATGTTGACTATACTCAAGTTCTCTGAAAATTTCTTTTAGTTTGACGTTTGTAAAAAAGTACCGCTCAGATCGGTACTTTATGACAAAAATATCCAACACACATGAGTAGTGTTGTAGTTTTGTGTCTCCAAAAAGATTGCTATCGAGGAAAAGCAAATACATAGCATATCAGGAATATTCCTGCAATACAAGCAGGCAGCAGCAGTTCCAACACAACTCTATCAAAGAGCAAAATCAAAGCAGCAGCGTTCAGTATTTAAAATGAAATATGTCATAATGTTTATTACAGTTACACATCTGGAGGAATATTCCAGCATTCATACAGGAATACAGGATGGGATTCTGGCTATTTCTGCCAGAACTGGCGCTGTGAATATCAAACATCAGGAGGAGCAGAGTCCAAATCACAGGGCACAACATTAGTTTTACACGTGCGGGAAACTGGAAGCGAGAGAGAGTAGGGGAGAGAGAGAGAGAGAGAGTAGGGGAGAGAGAGAGAGACAGTAGGGGAGAGCGAGAGAGAGAGACAGAGAGAGTAGGAGAGAGAGAGTAGGGAGAGAGAGACAGTAGGGGAGAGCGTAGGAGAGAGAGAGTAGGGGAGAGCCAAAGACAGTAGGGGAGAGCGAGAGATAGACAGAGAGAGTAGGGGAGAGAGAGACAGAGAGAGTAGGGGAGAGAGACAGAGAGAGTAGGGGAGAGCAACAGAGAGAGTAGGGGAGAGCGAGAGAGAGAGGCAGAGAGAGTAGGGGAGAGAGACAGAGAGAGTAGGGGAGAGCAACAGAGAGAGTAGGGGAGAGCGAGAGAGAGAGGCAGAGAGAGTAGGGGAGAGAGAGAGAGTAGGAGAGAAAGAGAGCGAAAAAGCTGACATACAATTAGCCTTTGTAATCTCATTTAGATAAGAGATTTTAGCTTTATGGTGGCGTGGTTAAATTGCTATCAATTACGGTATGACTGCCAACTTTCGGTCAGGGTGAATCATGAGAGAAAACGAGGTGAAAATGTTAAGCACAATATTATTCACGTGGCCTATAATTTGGCCTTTCCCCCCCCATTAATCTATTGAAAGCACGGTAATTCTGCTCTGCATAGGAAGAATAGGGCTACTCCCACAGTGTTCGTTGTGAGAGACAGGTGTTTTAGAACATCGCACTTTTCAATCGCAAAAAAATTGCAAATGAAGAGCTGCCCCTCTCTCTGCCACGTGCGCTGTGATTAGAATGCACTTAGCTTTTTATATATCTGACACCATGAATGAAGTGCGGGAGACCATTTTCATTGGCTAAGCTTCGGCGATGCTTTAACCCCAGTGTGTTTCTGCTACGGTTACTTTCTATACCAACGTACCAAGGCCGAGGTTCACAATTCTACATCTTGGCCTGCCTTCGGAATAAATGTGAATAAGCAATTCCACTGTTTTGGGTTAAGTCCTGGAAACAGGAATAATCAGGATTTATTTATTTATCTGTCTGTTTGTTTACATTTCCCTCCTCACACACATAACAAACAAATGATAAATCGATATTTTGTCAATTGCCCAATCCTGTTCCTGGAGGTCTACCATCCTGTAAGTTCTCATTTCAACCCCAATTTGGCACACCTGACTTCACTACTTAGCAGCTCAATGAGATCTCGGGGTTGTAGTGAAAACCTACAGGACGGTAGAGCTCCAGAGACAGGGCTGGGTATCCCCTGTGCTACAGATTCTCCACATCAATCTGGAACTCCAGTCTAGGAGAGCCTCAATGTCTGTTTTTCTTTCCCTCTATTTTTTTCTTTTTTTCTTTTACATCTGTGGTTTTCACTTGATCGTCTGCCAATTGCGGTATTGGAAACTAAGTATATGGACTGTTTAGGCAATAAATTAACTCAATTAAGTGCTTAAGAGATGAAACGCATCAAACACCAGCAGACATTCAGGCCCTGAATTGGAGTTTGAGATCCCTGCTCTACACACTGATGAACTGTCATTCCTTAAATCACCAATGTTGCTCACTACCTCATATTAAACCCTAATTTTCCCTCAGTGTTTATTTAGCATATAGTAAATTAATGTGAACGCAAATGTGAAATCCACTTGAATTTTGAAAATGTGCAATGCTGCCAAATTAATAATTCGGGTACAGCCAGGTGCATATTAGTTAGTCCTGAATTTGATAAATATTTATGCTATGTATTATGAGAAGACAGCAAATGCAATCAGGTTAATCGAGGCTGCCTCATCGCATGAGTTTCAGGATCAGGAAAGTAGTTTGTGTCACCACCCCAGAAATGCAAACATTTGTCGTCGTAAAAGTGGTTTTGCGAGCTGGTCCCTGACATCGGCCTGTTAAGCATGGATGGACAGGCTAAACTCTCTCGATCCAAAATGCCTCTCAGATAATCTACAGACTACATTAAAAATGGCGGAGGCATAGGTTTTCTTTGCAGGTAGAACAAAGGTATATAAAACATCCAAAACAGAGGCAAGAAATACTACATATTGCATATGAAATATTACTCATATTACACATGAAATGCATACATCATATATGAAATGCATGAATGTGAAATACTCCCCGTCCCTGTCTGCATGGTTTTAAGACTGAAAGCATAGCTCCAGGACACACTGTTCCTTCTCTGTTCTCTGAACTCCTGTTGTGTGTAAGAGTAACTGTTTGAGGATAGGTTAAATAAGCCCTTGTGCTCTTTTCACAGATAAATAAACTCCTCATCTTACACTTCTGCCCAGTGTGTACTTTTCGGTTTGGTGCTTGTGAAGCAGCTGTGGTTTTTTGTTTTGTTTGGTCTTGTTTTGTTTTTTTTGCAGATACGTTACCTCATCTGGGGATGATTTTTTAAAATCATCTTTTCCAGGCTCACACTGCCTTTGAAAACTGACACTGAGCAAAAAAATCAAGGGGGTAGAATTCACACAAATCTGCAAGCATTTCTCCTGGTCTTAACGGTCTCTGACGTTAATGGAATTGATGTGGTGACAATTAACAGGCTATCATTATGCTATCATGACTCTGAGCTGAACGACTTTCTGACTTTCCTTAATAAATAGAATAAGATTATTCTGGTATATATATATATGTGTGTGTGTGCGTGTGTATTATAAGTAGATGGATCTTTTTTGGTAATAATGTACTTTGTTTCAATGTGTTTTCCAGTATATTCCATTTTTCTACACGATGCGATAGCCAGACAGCATCACCCTCCTGCTCCATCTACACTGTAAATACTGTAAGCACATTCTGCATTTTGACCGTTCCACATATTCTGCGAGGTTTTAACATTTGCATTTTGATCTGATGAGCCGCTGTTTGGTTACCCCGGCAAGGACACGACACAAACGGTGAGGGGAGATGACGAGAGAAACACGCGGTATGGAATAAATTAGCAGAACGATAAAAACATTTTTTTAAAACGAGAAACAGAATAAAAGAGCAAAGTGAAGCAGACTTCGTCCTTTAAACTGTGAGAGTCCAAGGTGATGAGATCATACATTTAAGAGAATGTCACAGGCCCTGTTTCTCACTCAGTTGTGATTGAGGCAGTGGATGGAATATAGGAGATTAAGGGGATGGAATATAGCAGATTCAGTGGATGGAATTAAAGATTTTCTGCACTTTTGCTTAAATACTTTCTTTTCCATATCCATACAGATAATGTGTTCACACACACAGCATGTGAAGGATAGCCTACATCCACCAGTTTTTGAGAAAGACTAAAGGAACACAACACTAACCCTCAGACATTATTCAGGCCTTTGTTTGTTACATTGAAATGTTTTGCACTCCAAAGTAAATTAAAAAGTATTTCTTAATTATTGTTCTTTATTTAACATTCGCAGCGACACATTGAGGTGGGACCCTCATTTGCAGTAATGTCGAGGCACAATGAAACCAAAAAAAGAATAAAAAAATATGAAATTAGAGAAGAAAGAGATGAAATAATTACAAGCATCAATTGAAACGGTTACATTCCAGACAAACAAGAATGAAAAATTGAAAACATTGGATATGTTCCCAGCATTTCATTTGGCAGTTTATGTTTTTATTATTATTATTATTTTTTTTACATTGCATTTTTAACTTATCTGTCTCTAAAGGAAGAGCATGAATTTGAATGAATTAATTTGAATTTGAATTTTATTATTATTATCGTGTCATGCATCACATCGATACCCAGCCCACATGGGCTTATAGGACACCAACATTTTGCATATAACAGATCCAGAGTAAATCCTAAACCTATTAAAATGCTACAGACACATATCTGATACATATACCCTGTGCAAAAGAATATGGCCTCCATAACCAAAGAGCATTAGGCTTCCCCGTTTCCCAGCATCGAGGCCGAGGAGAATGAGAAGGTGCCATAGGCTGAAAGACCTGTGGTTGGAGCCCTGTCACGCCTATGATGGAACACAAAGAGGTGCATTGTGGGACTCGCCCCGCGACGAGCACACCCCGTGTGTGCAGCCCAAACAAACCCGGAGCCGTGGCATGCTTCGGCGTAGCGTAGCATAGGCTCGCAGACCGGCATTACCTCGTCTCTCTCCCACAGACAGACGCACGCACACAGGCACCTGCTCCGCGCGACGGCAGACGCGCTCTCGAGATTTTCCGCCAGCCCTACTTGCAGAGGTGTTTGAACGAAAGCTGACTTTTCAAAGCCTGTTTCACCACCACGCCGTCTTCCCGCTTCCGAGCGGGGTTTACGCATTGCGAAGTTGCCGCAGCAACCAGCCTGTTTTTCAGTTACGGCAAATTATTTTCCCCCCTTTGTCTCACCGGTGCCCTTTCAAAACTATTTGAGCTGTATTCAGCTTTTCCAATAAATATGTTAATGGTCTCATATCCCTATACACCCTTCAACCGAAACAGACCGATCTGAGGAGATTTGACCGATGTTTTGTAGTTTTTGGGTGACGATGTCTTTTGAAGTAGGAGCAGGTAGGGCCAGACGGCTAGCTGGCTGTCTGGCTGTGCGGCTGGTGCAGGGGCTTGTGGGTAATAGCTCTGGCATGGGAGAGGTGGCTGTGGGAAGGGCTGTGTTGAAGAGAGCAGCGTGGGAAAAATCAATAACACTCCGACTCCAGACACATCCCTGTCTACAGGAGAGACAATCAGCTGCTCCAGACTCAAGTGCTCGCTCTCCTTCACTCTCTCTCTCTCTCTCCCCTCACCCTTTTTCTCTCTGACTCTCTCTCCTCCCTCTCTCTGCTCTATTCTCCCCTCTCTATCTCTCTCTCTGCTCTCTATTTTCCTCTCTCTCTCTCCCTCTCTCACCCTTTCTCTCTCTAACTCTCTCTCTCAGCTTTAGTCCTCTGTCTCGGTCTCTTTCTTGTCCCCCCTCACATCACTGCTAACGGGTAAGATGGGGGCAGTCTCGTCCAGCAGTGACCTTGGTGTCCCCTTGTCGCGGGACTAAAAGCCATGTGTTAACGTATCTGATTGACACAGAGGTGAAGTGAGGATGTTAATGGGGATGTGGTGCCATGCGGGAGTTGCAGGTTTGATACCTAGATGGGGCACTGCCACTGCAGAATGGAGCAAGGTGCTCAACCTGACCTGCATGAAGAAAGATGGAGTTCACCGAGTGTAAAATAAAGTTAAAAACTTTTAAACTTTATGGCTTTAAAAACCATTCCGTATAAGGAAGCTTCATAAGCAAATAAGCAATGTAAACTAGCGCATCCAGAAAAGACACCTTTTGCTTAAAAGACATATCCATTTGGAACTTTTGGAATTTTATTCAGGTGCTCTAGGTTATATTTTAGAATGTGCACAGTTTTGTTGCATTCTTAACTTGGGCATCGACAAATTCCATAGTATTTAGGTATTTTTGTTGTTATCCCTTCACATTTTAAAAGGTGGGTGGGGGGTGTTTGGGGGCGGGGGGGGCAGGGGTGCAGGGGGCTTTTGTTAGTCATTGGAAGGCCTCTTTAGCCATAGTGCAAATGTCCCGAAAACCCAGTCTGCCTCTCCGGCCACTCGAAGCGCGTCGCTAACACACACATCGCCCGTCCCCCATTCAGTCCGATTGTCTCCCCGGCTCGCAGAACACAAATCGCTCAATTTAATCAGCTCAGGCAGCTCACAGACGAGGATCGGTCCAATTAAACCGGCCCGGGGGCGCTGCTTGGGTAAAAAAGAAAACTTTTCATTTGTTCAGCAGTCTGCTGTGTGCGCTTCTGATTTTTTAAAAAGCCGCTTTGCCATGAGTAGACGTCCGCTCTAATAAGGATGGATTTTTTCTGTTTTTTTATTATTAAAAGAGGAGGTTTTTGTCCGGTTGGGCGTATGAAAAGGCATGAATGGCTTTCTTAATTGTCGGCGGGCCCTGCCGCTGGCTAAACCGAGTAATAACCTTTTTTTTTTTTTCCCGCTCGCTGGCGGACCTGCTTCAAAAGGGGGCTTTGCCGGGGCATTGTGCACCGACATTCCGTCTCTGGAATCCCATTTCCATCCGCACTCGATTGAAACCGCTGTACAGTAAATAAAAAAGGGAGGGGAAGGGGGGGGGGTGCGAGGCCGGGCCGAAGGAGAACCAAGCGTGATTTTTGTTTTTTTGGGTTTTTTTTTTTTTACATCACAGGCATCAGGTGACCCGTCCCGCCCGCCACTTCCCTCTCGAAATGAACACGGTGGCGTGTTCGGTTGTTGGGCTTTTTTTTTGTTTTGGTTTTTTTTTTCGGCGATAGTTGTCCATTGCCAATAGGTTAATTGAGGTCTCTCCGTTTGTTCCCGCGATCGCTCCGTGGGATTTCGCCATCCTGACGAAGATTGTTATCAGCGCCGGAAAATGCTCTTTCTTCAGATAAATTATTCCTGGGGGGGGCAGCGCTTCAGGGGAACAGCAACAAAAAAATAATAATAAATTACCTCATTACATCTACGTATTGGAGGTTATTCACAAATACAGGCCGTCTTGTTTATATTATTAAACGTCAGACAACGCTAGAAATGGAACTCTGCTCGTAATTTCTGTGAGAAACAAAAGAAACTAAAACACATTTGCGAAACACAGCGCTGCTCCACCGAATTGCTAAGCCTCCTTGAATATAACAGGCTGATTGATTTGACATTCACGAGCCGACCGGATTATCTTGATGACGTTACACTGTTAGAAGTGCATTTAGGGATTGCTCCAGCCACCCCTGCTCAGGAGCGTGTTACCCCAGGCCACTGGATGTTATTAACACGACCACTCTTTTTCTTAACTTAAGATCATACGGAGAAGATACAAGATACTGATACTTCTGGTGTCATCTCGAGTCGCCATGACAACATACACCTGCGAGCTCTAGCGCTAGCTCAGCGCTAACCATCAGCACGCTCCCCGGGAGCAGGACACCTCATTCTGGGTACAGAATGTGAAAGCAAATGTGAAAAAAGCAACATGTAGGCAGTGTCACTGCAAATCAACTTTGACGGTGTTAAAATGAGTCCAATGGGGTCCACGTGTACTCCAGTGTTAAAAGAGCACAAAAAGTGTGTATGTTAACATTCCTTCGGCAGTTAAAAATGTACCTAGTCAATTTGCCAACTGACAATAGACCTTTTAATAGATTTTTTTCAGATTTTTCTCAGCCAGGTTGTCTGTGGAATAGACATGTAAGAGTTTACATCTTTCTCACAGTAAGAGCACAGTAATATCTTCAGCGCTGCTTCAACTGCAGCAGAGTTTGTGCGAGTCTACACTAGATGACAGGTGCTCCCCTAGCTGTAAAACTGTTCTCTCAGAGTCTATGTTACGCCGAGCCTTTTCTGGGGTGTTTGTACAGCGTTTTCGGGACGGATGCTAGCCCCCGCAGGTCAGCTCGTTCCCCCCCACCCCCACCCCCCACCCCCCACCCCCCAAAGAAAACGGCCGAGCCGCGGGCAGGAATTCGGAGCACATCCCTCCCTGCCCCATTCAGGCTCGCGTCTCTCAGGGGGAGCTGTGAATGGGTATTATATTCTAAGTGCTCCCTCTCCACAGCCGCGCTCTGATTGGCCCATCGGTACGAGAAACATGTGCGTGCTTTTTAACCCCCTTGCGCTTAGCGAATCGCGCGCCCCCCCCCCCCCCCGCCAGGGCCGGCCTGTGCGCAAGCTGGGCTTGACTCATGTTTGCCCTGTGGGGGGGGGGGGGGGGGGGGGGATAACAGCAAAAAAAAAAAAACTGCTGGAATGGGACCCCTGTCACATCCGCGCCGGCACCCATTTTAAACTGGAATTGAGTGAGGACACGAACGTGCAAACGTTTCCTGGCACCTAGACCTTCAGCTGCTCTGCTGCCCCTCTGTGGGAAAAGTTTTTTTACTGTGCTTCAAAATAATTCAAAAGGTCACGAGCTGGCCAATAGCCATGCACAACAGAATTAGGGAGAGAGGAAGGCTTTGATAAGGAAGTAGGCCCTGAGACCTCCAACATCCCAGAAATCAGTGCCTGTAAACAAGTAGCCTCACACATTTTTTTTTTTAAACTCTTTGTTCTTCTACTAATTTTGAATGCCCAAATTATGACTGTTGGCTAATAATCTCTGCAACATCTTTCATCGCCATGGTGAAAATCAACTCTCATGAAAGTACATTTTACGGTAACGGAGTAAATTTGTATTTCTTGTGGACTCATACATGAATACTTTTAACACTTAACACTGAACTGAAAGTGAAAATGTGCTTGAGGCTAGGGAAACTCATTTTAAAGATAAGGATACTGTATTGACACGTCAAATCTTTTGCTTGACAGAGGACAGGTACTAGCAAGTGTTCTGGCGTTGATTTTTAAGCCTTAAAGATAATGACAAGTACTGTAGCTGAGAGCATGAAAGTCAATGTGCATACACATTTTCTTATTAGCAGGAGTTCTTTCACCCAACGTCATTAGGAGTAAATCATCAGTATTTTAGCAATGCCATATCTTGTCACGCAGTATTTTATGAGTACCATGCTCTGGGTGATTGTGTTAATGTCTGCCAATTTAAAAAAATACAGTTTCTCCAAAGTATTTGGATCGATACTTCCTCTCCAAGGAAGACCTTCAGAGGCCATTGGCCTGTTAGATTTTGGAACATGGATTCTGTTCATATTCATAAAGAGCTGTAGAAGTGGCTTGAGACCTTTACCTGCACTGCAGGACTGACTTACCTCCGCAGATCTCTCACCTGTTGGGCTTACCTGGCCTTAGCATACCTGGAGAAATCTTTCTTGACTTTCCTAATGTATACTGGCATAATGCCATTTTTTAAATCTTAAATATGATTTCACACCCTCAGTTATGCTCAGGGAAGTTCTTTTTTTTCTCTCTGTAAAGTCAAAAGTTGAAGTTGTAATAGGTCATTACCCATATCCTGGGAAGAAATGGTTCTAAAATGAAGTGCAACTCTATTCCCGACTGGATCTGCCAAAATTAGCATTAAGCTGAAAAAGTATTTTAAGCTTTATTTCACCTGACAACCCCAGCTGAGGAGAATGGCAGCATGAAAGAATCATGAGACAGAATCACAAATCATTTCCCCCCCAAAATTTCAGAAACGCATGAATTAAACAGATTTTTCTTTTTTCTTGTCGAATGGCAGATGGTGTAATGTGAACTCCACTGAACACACATCCCTGCTTTTTCCAAACCCACTTCCCAGCCCAATGTGCGTTGGCACGCATCGACGTATCTGACACAACTGACTGCCCATACAAGCTGGCTCGTACGAGCAAGACCACCAACGACGCCATTTTGCCTCAGAATTCATTAAAATGAAACAGATGAAACCCAAATATTATCAATGAATGCGGCACGTTGTCTTTTTTCAGCTATCGTTTCAAGCTTTGTCAGGCAGTGCATAATCATGTTATGCAACATCTTGCTTCAAAGCTTTGGTCCTACTGTTTGGATTGAAATGATGCTCCTAAAAAAATGTGTTTTTATACAGTAACCTAATTTCAAAAATCATGTTTTAAAAAAAAACACAGAATCAACTTTGAGTAAGGCCAAATAAATATAATTTTTTTGTGTTTGTTCCTGGGTAAAATACTCTTTGCCGCGATACAGATTTACTTTGGCTTGATCCTCAAAGCTCAGGTTGCATTAGCTGAAGTGCTTTGCTGCCGGTTCGCAAAGGAAACCCAATTTCCCGCGGTGTCTGTCTGTCGGTCGGTCGGTCGGTGTCGAAGGGCTGCCACTTCCATGGAAACGCTGACTGGTAGCTACACTGGACAAAATAATGCCCCAAAGACAAACACAACAAAATTGTCAGTGATTATCAACTCTGTTGTAGCTCATTTTACACTGATAGAATATATTTTACACTGATAGAGTACGTCTCCTATCCCTTATGGTCTCCTTAAAACACTGTTAGTGTTGATTTAAGACCATACATTTTACTGTGTACCGTTCAAGTGGCCATTTCTGAATTTTAAAAAAAGATAATTTTCTCTCTCTCTGTTGAAACCTGGAATAAAATTCACATTTGTAACATTGCTACACGGAGTTGTCTATCAAACGTTCCCCAGCCATTTTACAAAGCGTGTTTTTTTCCGAGTTCAGCTATGGAAGCAACCGGTTAAGTACACGCAAAATAAATTAGCAGAGCTGCTCAAACGTATGGAAAAGCCATCGGCCTCGAAACCACGTTTCTAACGAGCGGCACAATTGCACATGATATCATTTTCAGTGCTCGGAGAGACTGGAGTCCAAACAATTAGCACAGCTTATGGCAGAGGTGGGCAACAAGGGGCCATATCTGTTTCTGGTTTTCAAGCCAACTTCTGGCCTTAATTACCTAATGATCCCTAAGATTTATGCCTTCTGACATTTTAGCTGCATTTCTTCATAAGTGCATGAATGGCAGCTGAAGACTGCTCTTGTGTTCCTATATTGAACGTTTCACTGATCTAATCTGTGAGTGAACCAGTGTTGGTGTAAACAGCCAATTAGCTCATTCAGCCTGGGTAATTGGTGGAAAGAAACCGGCTAACACACCAGCCCACCAGGACCAGAATTGCCCACCGCTGGGTTATAGCATGGAACTATAATCTTCTTTGTCCTCATAGCTGGTTGGACTGGTACAGGGAGGATAGATATCTTCCCATCATTTTTAGAATTCTCGATAGTTTGTTCAAATGTCCTCGTTTTACAGGGATGTGCCCAATTTGATCTTGAAATTGCAAATCGCAAGCAAACCAATAAGCAAGCTGTAAGCATTTAACTACCTCTCAGTCGGGATATTTTAAACCGGGAAGATCCAGTGAAAATAGCTTAAGTCACAACTTCCTCATAATCTTGATTTTCACTCTCATCTGAGTGACCAAAACAGAATGCACAGACAGATGAATGCTCGCATGTACGCACGCTCGCACGTACGCACGTACGCACACTTAGCAGGGCGTTTCCCTGTTTTGTTCCACTGGATGTGATTGGCAGGGTGCCTTGCTTCAAAGAGAAAGGAGGAGTTGTCTAAACGTTACTTCAGAGTTAAGGGGGTGGAGGACCACAATGGGTCATCCGTCCTAATTGTCAAAGAGACGTTTCTTATGGGGGGGTGTTTGGAGGGGCAGGGGGTGGGGGGCGTTTTGGACGGGCAGGGGGTGGGGGGGGCTGTTTAGAGGGGCAGGGGGCGGGGGGGGTGTGTTTGGAGAGGCAGAGGGTGGGGGGGTGGGCGGTGTTTGGAGGGGCAGGGGGCAGGCAAGCTCAATTTTGATTTATGTTGCTGGACATTTTCCTGGGGAAGCCGAGAAGAGGGAAGAGGGTTTTCCCAACGGCGGGAGCTTTCCGCGTTCATCCGAAATCGGGACGTCACAGTTTTCCCACATTCCTGTCAATTCCCAAATGTGCTCAAATGGTAAGGACCACTTAGAGCACAGAGCTAAACTCATACTCTGGGCAAATCTCACAGGAATTGCATGGCATGGCTGGCTAACAAATTTTAAACAGATTCATTATTAGGACCTGCATATTCCAGCATGTTTATTTTAGAATTATGTCATTTCCTTCATTCCTGATTTCTGAGGCCCATGTTGTGTTGATTAGTTCTTATGTGGGGAAATCCCTATAACAGACGACATGGCACTCGCTCTGCCTCAGAAAGAAAATGCATGTGCCGAGATGGGTGAGACTCATTCAGTCCCTGAGAAATGCTTAGATTGTGGATAAAAGCATTTCCCTTCCAGAATTTACTGTCTGATGTTATATTAATGTGAGCCTACTGGGAGTAACATGCACATCTTAAACTGCATACTGATTTTATACGTTTGTACATAATAAACTGAAAACGCCAACCATCTTTAAGACAGGTGGGAATGTGTCATAGAACATTATTATTATTATTATTATTGTTATTATTTTGTTGGTGGACATGTATACTGTTTGTATAATTTCTAAAATTGAATTAAATGTAGGAATTAGGATTTTGAAGATTCAGGATAAAGAAGAAAAAAATACATCTGCAAGCATTTGAAATGCGGTACGAAAATGATAATAATATTTGGTAATGTTCTCGTGAAGCCAGCTTTATATTTTTGTTTTGTAGAAACGACTGCAGTCAGCATTCAGCACCAATACAATAGAGCTAAACAACTATGCTGGGGTCTATTAAAATTCTTGTGTCAAACATCAAGGTCAATTATTCAGGGTCATGACACAGAAGAAATTCCGTTTGATTGGTTGTGGTCTGCTTGACTGAACAGAGAGAAATGGTTGTCTGCAGAAGATAAAGAACAAAAAGATCCCCCCCCCCCCCCCCACCCCCACAAATGAAACCAGTCATCAAATCAAATGTCTATCTTTGTCTGGTTTATGAAATGCTAACACATAATCATTTTCGCTAAAAAATTCCTGACGTTAAATCGACTCTAAAGAATTAAACGAACTCTCGGGCAATATTTATCGCATAGCGTCCAAAAACAACAACATGCATTGTAACGCAGTTAAAGGTACACTGCTGGAGTTGATTTACACTGAACATTGTGCTGTTATTTTGAGCTCAGATATTTGGTCCTTCCATAAGGATAAGGCACACAACACTGAAAACAGAATTCCCTGGCACGATGCATTAAAATACTTGGTCAATATTCTCAGATTCCCAAAACTCCAAACCCAACCGAAGCTGTTTTGTCTGAGTTCTCTAAGTATAAGGAGAATTCCAGCTTCCTCAGCCCTTTCCAGTTTAAGCGAGAGAAAGCTTTGGAATCTTATGATTGACCCAGCCTGCCTATGCAATCTTTGCCCAGAAAATTATTCCAAATCTCCTCACATGGACAGTGTGGCCTGTTGATGTTTCATTTATAAACAGAATTGCTTCTCAGCTGTACCTGGCTCTCCATCTGTCCCTGACACACCCTGAGCTCCGCATTTGGGTGCGAGAGGCTTTCTTTTCTTTTTTTTGGCGGGAAAACGTCACATCTGCTAATGATCCTCTAGTGTCTGCCTCCCTCTGGGAAAAGCTGAAATTCAGCATTCGAAAATCACAGCAAAAAAAGGTGCTGTTTGTGTCGCACACAGAACACGATGAAATATTAATCGCAACCGTTCAGCAGTTCACAACAGCTGTGAGAAAATATTTCTTGATTTCTTCTTTCAATTAAAATTTTTTTTTTTTTTTTAATTTTTTTTTTAAGATTTTCTTCCGCACTATTGCTCCCAGTTTGGAAAGCTGAAATTCCCCCTCTGCTGTTCCAGGGCAGAAGATAAAGAACCATGCTTTCTCACAGAGGGTCATTCAATACAGCAAAGCCCTGCAAAGCCATCTTCTCTATGAAATGCATGTGCGTGCATGTAATCCGTTCACCGCGCTTGTTGAAAATTAATTTCCTCACTTCTGTTCTTTATCTTCACTTTGTTCTTTATCTTCTGCCCTCTGAAAGGCTTCTAAACGCTGCGTCTCTTCACACCTGCGAGCTGCTAAAAATCAGAGAGAGCCGCGACTGCATGAACCGCGCAGGGTAGTGAAGCGCTGCTATAGCGAGCTTTCGTTTATAACCGTTTATAACTGCCGTTTCAACCGCCTCCTGGATCCCGCCATACAAACCACGACTCAACATTCCACACCAATGTCAGAGATGGTGAAAACTAAAATTGCAGGCAGATTGAAATGCAAATATAGTAATTTAGAGACATGCGATTATAAATTCAAAAATATATTTTGGCCATCGTTTGAAACAGCTCTGTATAGTAATTGAGGAGAGGAAATGCAGCCTACAGTAATCAGGCTTGCAGGACTTGGTGGCCAGTGTCAGTTCAGAGAAGACACGACTACTGGACACATGGAAATGCGCTACACGCCTGACTGCTCCGCACTACATTTCCCATGGGGCCGTTCCTTCCTGCATCATCCAATCAAAGGCAAAATGTCTAAAACAGATAATTATCCCACTCTGTGCAAGGCTGTTCAAGTATCCACGCGAATCTCAAAGCTGAGAGGAAAAGCAGAAGTGAGGAAATTAATTTTCAACAAGCGCGGTGAACAGATTACATGCACGCACATGCATTTCATAGAGAAGATGGCTTTGCAGGCCTTTGTTGTATTGAACATTATTGGATTTCTCCTAGACATCTCTGACCCTCTGTGAGAAAGCATGGTTTTTAATTTGCAGAATCTGATGTATAAATAAGTTAATATATATATATATATATATATATATATAATCCAAGTAATATCACAGGCTCTCTTGCTGTTACTCAATTTTAAAAAACGTTCCAGATAACTACAGCAGCAACATATATGGCCCTCCCATTTTATTACCTGTTATTTCTGCAGTATAAGCATTTTTCTCATTACTTTGCGATGACTGATTTTTCAGTAGGAGGTAGGAAGCTAAATTAATTGCACAAAATGAGCTACGCGATAAAATAACAAATTCTGCATACGTCTGCATACAGTAATGGTCCTGCTAGCCTTGTAATGGAAAATATGTTACAGGATGTAACCGGGATGGGTGTATCGGCAACATTCATTTAAAGAGTTTCAGGACTGGAAAGCATAGCTCAAAAGAACATTAAGGGTAATTGCACGCGTGATTGGGCCTGACATCTCACGGAACACACAGCGGCCAATCAAATTCTGTGCAAGAGCAAAAGGACACACCTTTACTCTCAACGGGTTAATAACTCACTGCATAGCAAGCATTTGCTTTTTGATGTCTGCCCTATTTGAGCGGGCAGCACTTTTGTGATTGGTCAAGACTTCCTTATTGGAATCTGGGGGGTCGTTGCCATTTTGAGGGGAACGTCACTGGTAATGTGTGGGAACATTCTTCTGGTACTATTAACTGCACTTGTTTGTGACCGTGAAACGGGGCATTTATGGTTTATGACGGTTCAAATATAACAAAAATGCTGATAAACATAATATTTATTTCCCTTTACATTTATGGTCATTATTATTATTCTTTTATTATGCCAGCTGGAAAATGTTATGGTTTTCCACTGCAATTTTGATGGTGATATAACAGCTGTGACACATAAATCCCCCCCCCCCCCCCCCCACCCCCCACCCCCATTTGCTGGCTATGGGCTTGATGTCTTCTACACTTCAATGCAACAGGGCTGCAAGTTCATTTCTTAGGACACGAATGATTATCTTTCTCATAAAAGAGAGAAAAAGCTTTAGATGACAGCATTGTTTTTCATTTGCAGTTTAATATACAAAAGAGTTTGTGGATAACCCCCAAAGCAGTAGGTAAGTTGCAGTTGTTTCAGTAATTAGTAAAATGTACATTGAAACTCATTTTGAGGAACATAAAAGTGTGATTTGTCAAAATACTTACCTTGCTGGCTGCTTTCTGTCCAGCTGGGTGCTTGAATGCTAATCGAAACAACATGAGCTATGGCTACGTTTAGCCATGTTAGCTACAATGAGACCAAGCAGGAAGTAGATCCCACAACAGCTGAATTACAAGCGTAATGTTTCCAATCCATTTCAGTAAGGAGAAAAACCACCTTAATAATATCTACACTATATAGCTGTGATACTGAGGAAAGGAATCTTGAATACTGAGGAAAACTGTCCATCCCTGATCCTCCAGATCTATGTTCCTGTAGGTGTTCACAACAACCCAAACAAAGCACGCCTCATACAACAGCTAGAGAGCTCTTCAAGCTGCTAATTAGCAGAATCAGGTGTGCCAAATTAGGCTTGGATTTAAAACCTATGGGATGGTAGAGCTCCAGGAACAGGGAACATGGACCAGGAGACACCGCACCCTGTACCCTTCTCATGTTGAAGTTCTGAAGCTACACAGATGTTAGTCAGGTAGTAGTTAGATGGGAGACCTGTTGAGAAGACTAGGTTTCAGTGGTGCACTTTTGACCAAAACAAACAGAATTCCATTCCCCCAGCAGAGTGATGGGAACACTGTGCCGTAGGAGGTGCAGTCCTTTGGATAAGACATTAAACTCAACATTGCTTCTGGAGATCTACCGTCCCATAGGTTTGCACTCCAAGCCCAGTTTGGCACACCTGATTCTACTGACTCTACACCTCAACGATACTCTATCCCTTGAAAGAGGTTGTGCTTTGTTAGGGCTGGAGTGAAAACCTACAGGACGGTAGGTCTCCAGGAACATGGTTGGGCAGACCTGCTCTAGCTATTGCACGAGGTTATGCTTTGTTGGGACTGGAGTGCAAACCTACTGGACGGTAGATCTCCAGGAACAGGGCTGGGCAGCCATGCTCTATCTGTTGAATAAGGTGTGCTTTGTTAGGGCTGGAGTGAAAACCTACAGGATGGTAGGTCTCCAGGAACATGGTTGAGCAGCCCGGATTTAAACTGAGGTCCCGACTCACTGCGGTCACAAAAGATTACACGGCACAAAGCGAAAGAGTAGGGGGTATTAACCCAGGTGTCCCCGGCCAACCCATTCACTCACTAACGTCTGATTGGTCAGAAGTGTGGGGGATTGTGTAGACACTTTTATTCCCCCCCCCCCCAGAACATCACTGCAAAGGAGGTGAAAGGTGAAAAGAAAAAGGATTCCTGTATGCACCGTGACTTCACACGCAGGAAGAGCACAAATGCAGAAAAAAAGAAAGAAAGAAAAAAGAAAAGAAAAAAAGCCATCTGATTTTTCTGCGAGCGCAGCCACAGGGAAGGCCGTCGCTCACAGCAAGGCTGAGCGCTCCTCACTGCCCTACAAGAAAAAAAAGCGATCTGCTCAGTTCTGCTGATGTTTTATTTGTTTAGCGCTTTCTACAGAAAGAAAAAAAAAATATATATAGAAAAATTGGGAAAGTGTGGTTTTAAAAAAAAAAATATTTAAAAAAAAACTTCCCAAGAGGAAGAGAAAACACACAGTGTTGCAGAAATAAAAATCTGCCCAGATGGAATAAATCTCAGGAGGAACCTAGGAATAGAGGCACTGGCTGGCATGGCATCAATAGTTAAAGACCAGCGAAATGGTAATATGGGGGTGATAAAGAATTTATTAGAGCAAATAATCAGAGAGATGGGGTATACCGCAGCCTGAGATATTGACCTCGCTGGTAAAACCGATGGCCCAGGAAAATAAGTGTATATTAACATGCAGGTCAATAGAGAGAAGCACTGAAGAATATGAACATGAGCATTGAAAAATAAGAATATGTCTAGGCTTACAGGTTGTGTTAATGGCTTGGACTTGAACCAGGAGAGGACCCCAGGGCTGGAGCGGTCTGTGAACTCAGGGTGGGGGTGGGGGTGTGTGTGTGTGTGTAAGGGGGGGTGGGGGGGGGGGGGGGGGGGGGGGGGCAGAGCCCCCAGGGAAGAGACAGGAAATGGAGATGGTTTAAAAATGACATAATTACGATGTTAAGCATTTTGCATGCAGGGGCCTGAGCGTAATACAGAAGAGCTCCAGGGTGCCGTGCCTGTGCCAGGACTTCTCACAGGATTTGTAGAAAGAGGGTGTCCACAGCCGTGCGAGCGATCCTGGACTGACAGTACTCCAACACGGCACAGAACAGCAAACCTGAGCCTCCACACGCAGCGACAGGGCTACAGCACAGTCAAGCTCACCTGGTGCTGTAGCTCAATGGACCCGACTCACCCGTCCAACGCATCTTTAACGCCTGATCGAAAACCGCATGTCTTAAAGCCTGTGCTTTTTAACCTTCGTTCACACAGGGAGGTCCCACTGAGACCATGGTCTCTTTTTCGGAGAAGTCCTGGCTGCCACAGACGTGCAAACATTAGAAGAGAGCGTTAAAGCGGTACAGGTACAGTACAGGTACAGGTAGATAGGTAACATGCAGGTGTACGTTGCTGGTGCAGCACGCCGCTGTGTGTGCAGCTTACACAGCCCTGCACTGCTGCCCGCACTGAAAATAATGAAGGGCGAGTCGCAACGGGACATCTGAATTATTAACCTCCATTTACTACTTGCGAAGGAAATGAACAATATGCAGGAATTTTCCTGCTGAAGATCCAAGGCAGGCTTGCCCAGCTTTCATTCATTGGTAGCTGGCACCAAAAATAACCTATTTGAAGTGTTTGTGGCAATGACACCTGGGTAGCAGAGAAATAAGTCCAAATATATATATTTTTTTTTTAAACAAAAAAAAAAGGCAGAACAGAATTTGGTCAAAACTGAACTGTGAAATTCAGCTCTCTTTTAAACTTTTAGATTTATTTTACATTAAAATTAAATTTTACAAGGTGCTATGGAAATTATTGAGCTTTATTAACCGCAGTGTGAAAAGCCAACGGTCAAATGAGACGCAAACCAGGATGTATTACAGAGACGATAACCAAGACTGCACGAGAGCATTTTGGGTTCTCTTAAATACCTCCACACTTTTGCACCTGTTCTTTATGTCAGAAGAGCGTGCAATAAGTCTCACGGCCAACTGACCCTCTGTAGTTTCTCCGAAATGTACCGTTTTTTCTCTCAATAAGACGGCACGGTTGGCGAGTGTGCCCGAGTACCGCATTCCGTGTACATTTACACTTATGAATCGAAGGAGGAAAGTAATTCCAAACCTCGCACTTATAACCGGCGTCTCTCGAGATGCTCGCGTGCCCGCGCGTCCATACAAAAAAAAAAAAAAAAAACCCCGTTATAATAAATCTAGCAGATTGACGGCATCATTCGTAACACGGAAGAGCCAGGTGAAGGAAGATTAGCCCTCCCCTCCTCGCGCAGGATGTCAATCACGCTGAGCGAAAGGAAGACCGGTTTCATTTACAACTCATAAGTGTCTGGTGGAAGGGCTGAATACTGAATTAAGATGAGTGAATTACCCGTGTCAGACATGTACTTCCCTCATGCACAGCATAAATTCTGTTCATTTGGATTTCATCTCTTTTAATAATTCATCTGAAATCCGACATTGTTCCCTGCTCCCCAAAGACAGACATTTTTTTATTTTTTATTTTTTTTACAGGAAAAAAAAAATCCTCCTAATTTCAAGAAAACTAGACGTGGATCACAATCACTGGAATGGATTGTGCGGTATCATTGATTTTACACACCCTTCCTGAGATTCTAATTCAGTTTGAATGCAATATAAACTTGAACCCAAGTTACTCCAAATAATTTGTTCCCCCCCCCCCTCCCCAGAAAGTTTTGTTTTCCTTCAGTTTTCAGTTTTTTTGCACATTTGGGCGGGGGGGACCCCATCCATTTAATCCGAAGGCCCATAAAATGCATTCCCCCCTGGCTGAGGAACACTACCTCAGTAAAATGGTAAAAAACTTTCCAATTTCATTACACTGCGACTCAGTTTTATTGCCACGGTGCTTTTTCCACAGAGACCCTGTCAGAAAGACGCTCCCTAAAAATAAGAAAACAAGAATATATGAAAAATGTGAAAGATTTCATATCCCCCCCCCTACCCACACACACAAAAAAGGTAAACATCGGACTACCCCTGTGGGGGAAAAAACCATCACACTTGGGCTTTTATCACTTATCCAGAGCCCCACAGATTACACACAATCCATTTATACAGCTGGAAATTTCACTGAAGCAATTCAGGTTAAGTATCTCGCTCAAGGGAAGAACAGAGTTGCCCCCACATGGGACTCAAACCCACGATCTTTGAGTTACAAGCTCTGTTCCCTAACCATTAAAGCACACCGCAGCCTAGTACATATGCACTACATGGTGTCGTACGTTATGAATCCACACGAGGCATGTAGCTATGCAAGGAGTGTTACTGCAAAGAAGGAATTTAAAAAACTTTATTTTGTGTGTGTGTGTGTGTGTGTGTATGTATGAGAGTGTTCTATCTGTGCACGAGTGTGTGATTGCACGTACGTATATGTATGTGTGCGCATGTGTGCGTTTGTAGGGACGTGTGTGTTTGTGTGTACGTGTAGGTGTGTGTGTGTGTGTGTGTGATGCACACACTTTATTGTATATCACACCTGATATGGAAATGCCTGGACATCCTCTGTAGTACCAAGCTTGTAAGATAAACAAGCAACAAGCACAAGACGTCCAACACCAAAACGAAGTTCCAACAACTTCGGTTTACTGTAAGCTCGCCCTAATTTTACTTACTTTTGTGATTCGGTGCAGAAAAATCAGCATCATCAGCTTAAAGGCAGGACCGCCATGTGCTTCTGTAGTATAAGTATAAGAGTAGAGTATAAGTATACATCAAAGTATGTAAATTTCACAGGAAATAACAAGTATATTTGGAAACCCTTTTCTGTTTGAACCAACTGACCTAATGTCACATTTGAGC
This sequence comes from Anguilla anguilla, assembly GCF_013347855.1. Lineage (NCBI taxonomy): Eukaryota > Metazoa > Chordata > Actinopteri > Anguilliformes > Anguillidae > Anguilla > Anguilla anguilla. The sequence continues at coordinate 62,297,785 of NC_049205.1, forward strand.
TTGATGCCAGGTAGAAATGCCAAATGGGAGTAATACTCCATTTTCACCTGAGCCTTTTAAAAAATAATTATTGTATCACATATCAAAGCAGGCCAATGATGTGATTGTTTATTTTAATATGAAAAAGATCAAAACTATTTACTTGAACTGAGACCGTGTAGGAAGTTGGGAGGAAAGGAGCATGTTGATGTAGATTAGCTTTCGCTAACGTTCGTTTGATCTGTCACGCGGTGTGACTCCGTGAAGGAATGTCTGTGTGTGAGCGTTTACATTGGCCTTCAATCCACCAGTAAGTGTGTGGCACGGTGTCATTCTGGGTTTTTTTTTCCCGTGGAATATGGATATCAGCTGTGCCTGAAATCTTGATGAGGTGTCAGAATTGAACATAGGTCTTCAGTCTGAAGGGCTTTTTTTCCCCCCCTGGGGGGCAGGGAAGGGGGGGGGGAGGGAGGGGGTATGGGGGTTGAGAATCTACAGGTCACCTCACTGTACAAAACATTTAAAATTGAAAAATGTCAGAAGCCATTAAATTCATTGTGCCATTCAAAAAGAGCGGTAAACAAAGGAGGATTTTTTTTTTTAAACAACACTGTACGGAAGTGATCACGCGGGCCTAATTGATTGGGACGTCTTTGGGGCGAGAGGGGTGCCGTTCTCCCAAACGGCTTTGACACTCGAAAAAATGAAAACCCTGTTCTGTGGTTAAACGCGTTCCTCGCGCGGCGGCAGGCTAAACGTTGAGTGAAATAAGCCAGTTACACGGGGATTCGCATCAGCTGTACCTGTACCGAATTTCTGACGCAACACGAATTTTGCGTGGGCCCGGATTTATTCATCACGGTCCGCTCCACCGCGCCGTGCTCTCCTCTTAACTACGACTATTAATGGATTTACAGCCGACGCATCGATGGACGCGCAGCGCTGGGCTGATATTCAATTCAGCGGCAATGTGCTAAGCTAGCACTAATGTTTAATGGAGAACATCCGAATAGCAAAAAAAAAACAGGAATGAATGCAGAGAATGACAAATTGAGAATATCGCACAATTGCCTACTTTTCATTGCTGTTGCTCACTTTATAAAAAGCGAAAGCCTTTTTTAACAGTTCGGTGTTACTAGTACCAGGGTGCATGGTTTTAATGGAAGTTAATGTAACGGTTGCATTCACATATCATATTCACAATCGAGTCACTGTCAAAACCATTCCCCTGGATACTGAGGACAGTCGATATCAATACCAGGAGAGAGGCAGTCGATATCAATACCATCTCCTAGCACGTAGCTCAATCATGCTGGTAAACAAAGCCCTCGTGCCGTCTTAAAGGTGACCTTAAAAAAGTGAGCTTTTGAAACGAGAGCAAAATGAGGTATTCACGTTCTTTGATTTTAAAAAATAATCACTAAGCGGAGGTTCCCTTTTTTCCCCCATTCATTTCTGTTCACTCAACACAAATAATTTGGTAATTTGTAACAAAAAAACATTTATACAAGAAACAAAATAAAACCTTGTTAGCAGGTCACTCTTATTAATCTTTGATGCTCAGATGTAGGGGATGAAGAACCGCATTTATCGCCGCCCACCTGATCCACGGTCATCACGCCAGCATCGCTGCATCACGTCCGGACCGTTTCGGTTAATGATCGCTCGGTCGTGGGACACACCTGCGCTCGCCTGCTCTGCAGGTAACACAGCGTAATGAATGCAGCGGTTCGGGAAATTGTTCCTCAGGTAAAATCCATCTTCATTAATATCCGTGTCCCGTGAGTCTCTTCAGAGCTGAAACTCGATCCTTCAGAAGCCTTCCACTAGTTGCCCTGTAACACAACGACTACTACACAACATGTGTATCCTACAACATTAATGTTGTGTGTTTAAGAAATAAATTACCACATTGGCAAAACAGGGCTTTTTCCTCTGTTGAATATACATTTTGTTGAGCAGCATATATATTCAGTTGCACACATGGTACTTATTTGCTTATAATCTGCATGAGCTGAAGTAAACAAAGATACTCAACTTTTTATATATGCTGAATCTCTTTACCTACTGTGTTTGTGTGTGAGCGCATGTGTGCGTGGGACAGATTGCTTATTTGAATGTATGTACAGTGCATGCCTGTGTCTGTGTGTGTGTATGTGCGTCATGAGTTTGTGTGCGTGTGTATGCATGTGCCTGAAAGTGTGTGTGTGAATGCATGAAAGTGTGTGTGCATGTGTGTATGCGTGTGCATGGACATGTGAGTGTGTGTGCGAGTATGTGTCTGCATGTGTGTGTGTGTGTGCGTGCGTGTGTGTGTGCGTGTGTGTGTGCGTGTGCGTGCAAGTGTGAGTGTGAGTGTGTCTGCATGTGCGCGTGTGTATGTGTGTGCATGTGTGTGTGTGTGTGTGCGTGCGTGTGTGTGTGCGTGTGTGTGTGCGTGTGTGTCTGCATGTGCGCGTGTGTATGTGTGTGCGTGTGAGTGTGAGTGTGTGTGTGTGTGTGTGTGTGCATGCGTGCGTGCGTTGAGGAGCTCTGAATAAAGATACCTGAGAGCCCATTAGAGAAGCAGGCTGCATTATCCAGGCCCATCAATAGGCAGTGATTAATCATGAGACCTGCAGTGAGGGAGAATTAGAGATGGATGAGGAATCGCAGCGCTGAACTTCACATCAACAGTCCTTCTCTAAAGATTTCATTTCCAAGGGATTCAAAACTTGCCAACTGTGAACAGTTTTCTCTCTAACATATTTGTGAAAACTTACTTAAGGTTATAAAACAGGTGGACTATCTGGTTTTCCAGGAACATCTAGAGATACTACCGTATATTTGCACCAGATTATTACTTATTTTCATACTTTAGTACACATTAGGTCAAGCTTGAGCAAGTACAGAGCAGTTGAGAGTCCAGGTTGCTAATGCAATATGGACTCACTCATCCAACTGATTCCAGCAGCTTGGATCACAGCTTGTACATAACAACAATGTACAACTAGCTACCAATGTTTATTATATGTAATCTACAGCAGCCCACAATACACTGCACACATCCCTCATAGCTCTGTACCCACGATGCACTGCACACATTCCTTGTAGATCAGTACTCACAATGTGCTACAGACATTTTCAGATTAAAGTTCTCACAAAGATATCAAGAACCTTTCTGACAGAGCAAACCACAATATGTTGCAATAGTGGTTTGGTCATTCTAGCATTTGTAAATAGTAACATCCTGGTACATATACTTTGATTAATACCATTTCCAAATTTAATGGATCTTGAAGTTCCAGTGTTTGCTGGATGATATTTGTGTTTAGGAAAATGGCATTAAGTTTCACAGTGTAGATGGGAAATTTAGGTGTTTGTTTTTCTAACCTAAAATGTCATTTGTTAACATAAACACTGCATACGCAATATCCAGTTTCATGTTTGCATCCAAGTAATTATGAGGCAAAAAAAGTTATTCAGGAAAAGAACTACGAGACCAGCAACATTTTTTTGTTTTGTTTTTGATTGAAAGGACATTTCAGAAGTATAAATGACCTTTGATCTGTTTTTCCCTGCCTCTGCAGTGACAACAGCTCACTATTCCTGCTATTTCTTAAATGCTGCACATCTAAGGGGGGAGGAAATCATCGTAATTAAGGAACGGCACACTAGCAAATAAACTGTCTTTATGAGTGGAAACTTATAGTTTTCTATAGATTTGCCAAATAACTTAATAAATGTGTTGACATCACATAGCAATAAAATTCCTTTAAAAAGTGATCGATGACAAAACAGAAACGTCCAAATCTGTTCGTCCGACTTTCTCCCATGAATTAAATTCAATTCTACGCATTTATTTTCCTCTCTGAAAATATCCGAATGGGGAAAACAACACAGTGGGAAAAAGCAGGCGGGCACATCGCCCTGGATAATATTGATTAAACCGGGCGGGTGGGGCTTTTGCAGCTGGAGGCGAACATCAAAGATCACTTTTACCTTTCAAACCCTCCTCCTCCGCGATCGCGCGCACGGGGGGGGAACGGAACCGGTCTCTCGCCGTTTCAGAACATCAAACGGATCAGCTGTTTGCTCAGAAAATACCGGCGCATTGTGCCGGAGCCGTATTGATTTCCCATTTTAAAGGTGGATCGCGTTTCTCTCGCGGGCGCGCGGTAATGACTCCCTCCGCTTTGATTCATACTCATACGCACACAGAGCGGGGTTTTTTTTTTTTTTGAAATTTCATTATAACTGGGATTAAATTTAAATTTAAATTTAAGTGGTTGTGTCGCGCGGACAACGCGTTCGATTGCCGGCGGAATATTTCGGTTCCGGGTGTCAAGTAAGACTGCCGGTAAGATGAGGACCGGTGCGCGCCCAGCGTGAGCCAATCAGTGGCGGCGAGCCCCCGGTGGCAGCCAATCAATGCCATCGACTGTTTTGCCTCCAACTCTTCCCCTATTTTAACTGCCATGGAAAGGATATTCCTGAAATAAATGTAAAAAAATTGTGCTGACACTGCAGGAAACCTCACCATTTCCTGAGCAGTTGGGAGAAATATGGTTAGTTTACCTGAACACGGCATTTAAACCGTACACACGCAGGTTTTAGTAGAGACAACGAGATTCCCATGAACGTTGCGGTCGTTCACCAGGAGCGGGACGCATAGATATTTGCTTTTTTGAATGACTGCGAGGGGAAACTCACAGTTCTGGCAGATGACGACGCTCCCTCTCCATGATGGCATCCGGCCAACCACCACAGACGGCACTTGGCAGGACTCGGGCCGAAGCGCAGCCCCCCAACCCCCCCCCCCCCCCCCCGACCCCCACCCCCGGCCCCCCCAGTCAATGAACGGTCCACCAGGCCCCCGTTTGGCACTCCCTCCCACACAGTGACATATGCTCTTCCTGAATGAGCCGCTCAGTGGAAACGACAGCCCAAACAGGCCCCGGGACCAGCCGCCATCGCTCGGCGAAACATCGCGCTCTCTTCGCACTGAGCCCCTGTCACGTCGCCGCTCTCTGCTGATGAGCGATGTGACGTCTCTCTCTTAATTAGTGTCACACACAACACTAAATATTCCACCGGGCATAATGTCCACGCTTCAGCGCACTGCTGTATCCGCCTGCTTGGCGGATAGCGTCTTTATTCATATCTATCTTTTCGTATAGCTTGATTTTTTTACTGAAGCAACTGTGTGTAGCAGGAGTCTGTATCCCTGGTCCTGGAGAACCATACAATAGGGTCTGCATGATTCTGTTGTCAATCCACCCTTTAAACTCATGATTAATGAAAGCAGGCGATCGCACATCTAACTCAACCCACCAGGGTTACTGGGTCTGTATTTGCTGATGCTATTAAGGGGAAAACGAAAGATAGCACCCGACCCGATGCTCTTCCAGAACAGGGTTGCAGACCAATGGTGTGCAGGAGTCTACTGAAGGGTGAAATCACTGGTGCCTTATGGGATGGGGACGGGGGGGGGATTTGGGTGGCCTGCAGTGGGGAGGCCCAATGTGAGATCTTTTCGTGGGGCCCAAAATCCCCAGCCGCACCCCTGGGTGTAACAGCAGCTGGCTGGTCTCACCTGGGATTTCACACATTCTTAAAATTACAGGCCCAAAAAAAAGGGCTGAGCTAAAACTGCCAATGTGCATTCCCGAAATTATATAACGCACATTTGCAAATATTTAGGACAAATTATACGACTATTATTTTGTCACTTCTTTGAAGCCCGTGAGCATGATGTAATTGCCATACAAAAGCAATGTAATTTCCTCTTATCATGCAAAAGTCACTCATGGAAACAATCGGAAAAAGCACAGTACACTATAGTACATAATAGTCGTAGTGTTGTGCTCTGGATAAGAGCGTCTGCTAAGAATCTATAATGTAATGTAATGTAATGTACACTGGCACATTCTTTGTAGCCTTTTTTTACTCTCGACCCTGTGAACGCATGTAGAGAGTTCATAGTTCAAAGGCAACTTTTGAGGGTTTACAAAAAGCAGGACTGAGCTATGACGTTGCGTCCCAGCTCAAGGTTACAGAGGACTGGATTGGTTTATTTCCTGCCTTGCGTTTTATGTATTTTTCGGTTGAAAAAAAAAAAAAAAAAAAAAAAACGCTTTGTCACATCGGAGTGAGATATTTATTTTCCAGTACTTTGCTATATTTTTTCCGTGCCGGGCAAGAGAACCTGACAAATTAATTGCAGGATGGACACCCCCCCCCCCCCTCCCTCCTTCCCTCCTTCCCTCCTTCCCTCCTTCCCTCCTTCCCTCCCTCCCTCCCCCTTCGCCGCTCGTCACAGTCAGACTGACTCTCCACATAAATCACTGTCCGTCAGCTGTCAGGATCGCCGCTGTGCGCCGCATCGATGGGATTATATCCGCACCTGGCCCGGCGCCAAAACCGATGCTCGTGCTCGTATGGGCTGCGTCTCCCTCTCTCCCTCCCTCCCTCCCTCTCTCTCTCCCTCTCTCTCTTTCTCCCTCTCTCCCTGTCCCACCATTCCCGTCATTCTTCTGGAAAAAAAGAAAAAAGAAAAATTGATTACTGGAAAGATGGTGAAATTGAAACAATTACTCATCCTCTTTTCTCTTTTTAACAGTTAGAAGCAGCTTTGGGTGGGGGAGGGCACTGAGGTGGCATCGTGTGGGGGGGAAAACTAAAAGCCAGAGAGAAAAGGCGCCATTATTTTGAAAAGTGATCTTTGGAGGACTAAAACCCCCCTCCTGGGTGATTTAAAAAAAGATGGTTTTACAACAAAAGTGTCGCCCTTTTGGACATGTGGCTGTTTTTTTATTGAGACGATGGTCACAGAAGTTGACTGAATAACCCCAGAATGTGACAAACTATTCCTTAACTACCTTCTTTCATTTCTACACGGGTAACACCATTTCCAACGATCACCGAGGCACTATACGCTTGTTCCTGTCCCCCCGTACCGTCTCCTTAACTGATATAACTGTCATCCAGATATACAACAACAGTTACGGCTGTTCGAAAGAAAAAAAAAACAGTACATTCAACACATAAAATGCTGCTGCCATTTTCTTATTTGTACACATCAACCGAGCAACCCTGAAACATGACAACGGGAAAATAGAAGAGAAAGAATCCAGGAGTCAGCACAAATGTCAGATTGCTTGGGATCACAGACTGTTATAAATGTTAGCCTTATACTTACTGTACAAACAAGATGAAGGAGAGCGATGTTCGCTTTGCTCGTGACAAGGGACGTAAATAAACACTGACAAAAAACCCGAGTGACGAATCAAGGATAATAAAATGGTGACAAAAGGGCCATGAAACTGTAACAACACAGCCACCAAGATAAAGCAACCGGGGATAATAAAATATGGATATGATTATGACAACGTCCACCACAACTGACAGAAAACAGAGGGGAGCCACAGCAGTGATTGGTGTGGACACTTTCTGGCTACACTCCCGCAATACCTGTGGGAATTACCGGCATCCGTACGCCGAAATTAAAAGCTCCAAAGCGTTTATCGAGTTAACGCAACGCTTCGGTCACAAAGGCCTTCATCGGGCATCTAATACTACACTAATATTTTTACTTCATTGCTTCAGTATATATCCAGCTGTGTACTTGGATGTAATGTAAATGTTACATAAAAAGCTGTGTAAGTCACTCTGGATAAGAGCGTCTGCTAAATGCCAGTAATGTAATAATCTATGGGTCAGGGCCCAAAATATGTCAAGAGACATCGCTGTAGGTACATTTAGGCAAACCTAAATGGCTGAATGGCCTTTCTTTGTCACTTTGCATTCCTGTGTTCCTGTGACTTTTTAAACTGCCTGGACAAGCCCACGGAGACTGAAATCTCCTGACCTGAAGGAAGTCACAGGATGGAGGGTACGCAGAGGCCAGAGTGCCAATGCATTCTGGGCCATGGTGTTCCATTTCCAGTGGCTGCAGTTTCCATATGACTTAAGTTGCATTAGTTTGCATTAGTCTGGAACAGATGCATGCCCAGTTCGAGAGAAGGAAAAAAAAAAAAACCTCAAATAAGCATCTTAATATCGTCGTTGTTTCGCCCCAGCAATTTTTTGCCCATTTCAGTGACGTGTAAAATGGAAAAAGTAGCGTGCAAATCTGGCTAAATATAGAGTTTGGCCTCTCCAGCACCTCTTAAGATATATATATTTTTTTTTTGCTGTTTTTGTATGACGTATTTGGTTGTGCAGGAATTCTGTCCGTCCAGTTCGACTCGCTACATTTCATCTGCAGGCTAACGTTTCTCAGGCAGCTCTGGCGGCCTGGGTGGGATTGGAGCTTGGGAGAATAGGCGCTATTACTGGGAGATTGAGCTCCAAAGCAGGAGGCTTTGATATGATTTAAAACACTGGCTTTCCTGGTCGTTCCCAACGACCAGCAGGCACACGGCTTCGTTGCCTAATTTTTCCCGACGCCAAAATGAATCCGTTAAATATTCGTTTCCCGCCAGGAAGTGGCACGCGGTTCGTTGTTTCTCATTCGCATCGCAGATTTTCCATGTTTGTAAAAAAAAAAAAAAAAAAAACATTTTTTTTAAAAGAAGCAGTCTGTTAACTGCGGAGGACTACCCAGAGAGTCTTTTAGCAAATGCTTGACTGCAGCAGCAATCACAGAATCCATGTTTGTTTCGGTCTGACGATTGCAGCAGCGAAAGGTATTAAACATGTTGAGCGTTTTTTTGCAGACCTTCGTCATTTTTAACGTGTGCGCTGCTACTGCTTTCACGAGCAGCTGTGATCGTGTTTTTAATAAATGCAATATTTTCATAAGTCTATCTGTTCGTTCGGTGTTCACGAGCATGTCGCAAACTCACTCAACCCCCCCCCCCCTAGCCTCCCCGCCCCCACCATCCCCCTTTCAATTCACCTCCACCACCACCCAACCCCCCCCCTGCAAAAGTGATCTTCTGTCAGACAGTCAGATTCCACAGCCGTCTCCAAAATTTATGCCCTGGCTGTTTTAACAGCTGTGAGAACAGGACAGAGGGACAGACTGCGGTTTAGGCTGGAGGAAGAGTAGGCCAGAGAACTCTCTCTCCTTCTCTCACTCGCTCTCGCTCTCTCTTTCTCTCTCTCTCTCCTTCTCTCACTCGCTCTCTCTCTCTCTCTCCTTCTCTCACTCGCTCTCGCTCTCTCTCTCTTTTTCTCTCTCTCTCTCTCTCTCTCACTCGCTCTCTCGCTCTCTCGCTCTGAGTGAAAATCCTTCCATCAGAAGGACCTTGGCCAAGAAGAGACAGATCCTTCAGAGACGAGGGGGGGCTGGGGGGCGGGGGGTTCCAAGGTCAGGCCCCCCAGCGTTTCGGGTGAGGGAACCGCGAGAGGCCCCCCCAGGGCCTCCTCTCTCCGTGGGCTGGACCGGAGAGGAAGTCCATCAGGCTCGGCAGACCCCGGCGCTCCCCGCTGCTTCCGAGTGACTTCATAACATTCCGGGTCTCGCCCCCTTCTCCAATCCGATCCGGATGGCTATTCCATGAGCCGCCCCCTCAGGAGGCTCGGGAATTCTGGGATTTCCCCCCCCCCCCCCCCCCCCCCCCCCCCTTTTTCTCCCCCTAAATTTGGGATGATGAAATTTTTTATATGTAACTCACCAGCAGGGGGAGCCAGTCCTGGGTGAGACGGTGCTGTGCCAGGCGACTTAAAGGCCAGCCCATCCTTGAGTGACACTAGGAGTTGCCCTATGGGTTTGCTGGTGAAACCAGACACAGGTGCAATCTGGATTTAAAACCAGACCCATTCATGTACCAGAACAAGGCCTTAACATGATGGACCACCCCACCTTAACACTATAACCCGCCCAGCCTTAACGCTATAAAGCACCCAGCTTTAACACGATGCCTCATTTTCTTTCTGTCTTTTTTTTTTGGGTAGGGGGGGGGGGGGGGGGCGCTGGGAGATGCTTAGATCCCTCCAGAGTAGCACTGACGCTATGCACCCCTGGCACCCGGATCCAGCCCCCCCCCCCCCCCCCCCGAAGAAATGGTGCTGCTGTCAGGTTAAAAAAATGTGCTGCAGATTCCCTTTTCCAGTTCTTTCTGGCAGAAACAGTCAGCACAGATTAAGGATTCAACACACACCATGTTTACCCTACGCCACCAGTTAATGTAATTACACAGCCGGATCGATACCAATTAATTTGAACAAAAAAAAAAAAGAGGTAATACCTCTTCTCCTTTAATGCCCCTGTCCAGGAGCCTGAGCCTTGCATTCTGTGTGCGCTCTACGGATCGAGTTCACAGAGAAAGCATCGCTTCCCTAGCATAGCGGGAATCCCGCAGCGACACAAGCAGCGAATGTACAGCGATAAGCCTGATGCTGTTTGTATGGACCGCCCACTGCCTAGCTCCGGTTTTACGACTGTTGCCTGATTGGATGTGGGATGTTTTGAGTTGGAGAGGAAACCGCTTTTCCCTGTACATTGATCCTGCTGCAAGACAGTTGCTCATCAACAAAAATAGTGGCTCCAGAGTCCCCAGTTTAGGAGTTTCATAACTATATCCAGGGTTTTGCTTTAACCAATTACCCTCCGGCCCAATTAGCTAATTACCTGTACACACCAAAGCCAGCTCATTTATGGAGTTGCTCATTGTGTATGTTTTGTATATGGACACAACAGCAGTCTTTGCGTCTCATGTAAAACATAAAAATCAGATGACACATAACTGGAACCAAGTAAATAACTAAGAGCAGAAGTTGGCATTAAATCCAGAAACAGTATAAAGCCATCCTGCTTTAAACCATGGCAGAATGTATACTGTAAACCAAGACCATTTGCTTACACATTTTTCCATGACATTACAGTATTATGAATAAAAACCATTCAGCTACTACAATTTAAGGATCAGCTGCTTACAAGTTGCAGATGATTTTTATCCAAAGCGACGCACTGATGGTTCGTTTAACAGGGTGAGAAAACCACCACCATCACTGGAGGAAAGCAGAGCCGCAGTCAGGTCAGATCAGATCAGATCGTAGATGTGTGCGTGCCACAGGACCTGTTCCATAACTTCACGATTAGCTACGCGCGCGAACACAGAAAGCAAAATTACCTCGGCGAGTAAACGGTGGGGCTCACGCTGGTTTAACACATCGTTTAACGTGCGCCTGATTCATTCGGAGTTTAATGCAATCACGGGCCCAGTGTTGTGTGATTTGGCCGCGACGGGCTCGGGTTTAGAACCAGGGGGGCCCAATTAAAAGGCCTCCGAAAACAGCGGCGTCCTACAGCGCGGCATTATGCTGGTGCCTGGGACAGAATCTCTTGACCTACTTAGAAAAAGGAGGGAAAAACCACTCCAGCCTCGCCCGCTTCCTGTGAATGCCGGCGGACCTTCGGAAAACAACAGCGCCGTGGCAACTCCCGCCGCTCGGAACGGCGGCCTGAGCGGGGGGGTGGGGGGGGGGGGGGGGGCGAAGACGTTTTTACCACCTAGCGTCACCGCGGTGGTACTGCACTTAGGAGAGGGCCTAAATGAGTGAGTGAGAGGCTAGCGTTTCGAGTGGCGCTTTAGTGAAGCTTTCTATGAGTGGCCCTTCATAAGAGCTATGTAGCTCCTTCATATGAAGTGCATAGCACCTACATAAGCATGACATAAGCACACATTACTTGTGTGTGTGCGTGTGTGTGTGTGTGCGCGCATGTCTGTGTGTGCATGCGTGATTGTGTGTGTGTGTGTGCATGTGTGTGAGCGTGTATGCGTGTGTATGTGTGTGCATGTGCGATTCGGCAGAGCGCAGAAAGGCAGGTGCTTTTCTTCAAAGAATAAAATGCAAATGGCCACTACTTTCACACTTGAGTTGGACAAGTCGGGCTCGCACAGATATGAGTCACAGGAAGACATTTCATACGCGGGTATCCTCGGGCAATGCTATAACCATTTATGCATTAATATACTATTACCATCATATGCCTACTCACAGTTATTGATAGAAGCATTTGTGAATTCACACCTAGGGTTTATGAAGGTGTTATGTAGAGCTTATAAAGGTGTTATAGAGCTCTATGGACTGTGTGACCACAATTTGAATAACATGGCATGAATTGCCTATGATTTTCACAGAAGTGTAGGTGTTCAAGCCATACTGAATATGGAATTACTTCCTCGTTTTGGTAAACCAAAGCTGTCATTGGCATACCAGAGGACTCCCTCTCTCCCTCTGCTGTGTGTTTTTGTTAGCCAGCGAAAAAACGAAGAAGAAAAAAAAAGAAAAGAAAAAACTGCGCTTCAAATCTAAAATGGAAAGCAGATGAGCAGATATGGTGTTGAAAGGCAGGGGGAAAACTATGATTAAACAATTAGCTTCCCTGACGATAGCGTCTCGGTAACTCGGGGTAAAACGGGGATGTCACTTTCATTATCCAATGTCTTTGTTAAAAAACAAAACAGCTTAATGAAATGCCCAAACGAATGATCTTACTGTATGAAAAAATTTGAAAAACATCTGTCTCAAGCGATGCCCATTTTATACAAACAATATAATTTTGTGTCATTTCTGTTTCAAGACGCTGCTTCTTAGAATAAGAAACCGACGGCTTATTATTCTAAACGCTAAATTTATTCTGAAACGTTCTCTTAAACGCCTTTCCTCTTCCCAGCTTCGGTTGCATGTGACATCATAGCCTGACACACGTCGGCTACGTTCGCCAGACCGCCTCCCGCGCTTCGTCCCGAGTCACGCCACCGTACGCTTTAAACGGAGCGAAAGGATCGCCTTTTCAAACCGGTTTTCTTTCTGAAACGATGCGGAGAAGCCGCGCGTATGACACTGTAAAAATGACAACTCAACCGCGCTGACAGAAACTCATCGTTTGGGGTTTTTTTTTTTCTGTCGTCGGGAGGAATGCAGCGGCTGTGTTGGCGGCGAGCGGAGACGTACCAGCGAGGTTTTTTTGGAGCCGGTCCCCCCCCCCCCCCCCCCCCGCCCCCCCCCCCACGCCCCCGCCCCCCCCCCCCCCCCCACGCCCCCGCCCCCCCCCCCCACGCCCCCGCCCCCCCCCCCCCCGGCGCTGTTCCTCCCTTCCCTCTGAACCCGGGCCGCGGAATCTACGCGAGCGGCAAAACGTTGCCTTTGGACCGGGTCCCGGAACTCGGGGGTGGCCTCCACCCCGCCCTGCCCCGCCCCAACCCCGCCCCACCCCGTCCCACACCGCGGCTCGTCCGCGGCCCGCGGAAAAGCCAGACGCCCCAGAGGAAGCGGAGTTCACACAGAGGATAAAAACCCCTCCCCTTCCACATGTTTTAAAAAACCCAGCATGGCCGCCACACTCGGCCCCATGCCACCACCGCTAACGCGGAAGGACGGGAGAGAATTTAAAAACACATCCGCTCTGTGTCCCCCGTTTGCTCCTAGTCAACCCCTCCTGACCGAGGCAAGCAGCTATCAGGTACATCTATCCCATGAGTCTTAGCGTCTGAAATGTCTGCACTTCTTTCCTCACAAAGTCACCACACAGCCTGCCCACAGTCGAGGATGGGGAAAAAAAATATACCCCAAAAAAATAAAAACATTTTGTTGCAAAATGCATCCCAGGAAATGTATCTATACACACTATAATCAAAATTGTGGAGGCGTGGGGTTTTTGCAAGTGGAGCAAGAGGTTGAAACCATAAAAAAAAAAAACATTGAAAAAAATAGAGGCAGGAATCCCATATTACACAGGAAACTAAACTACATGAAAATTTGTATTTTGAAAAACTGCCCATATCAGGACCGCAATCAAGCAAAAACAATCTTCCCGGGTTTCATCCTGTCTGATAAAATCAATTTCTCTTTGCAGAGCACCTCAAGGATGGATTTCACCCAACAATGCTCTCAAATAATCTGATTCACTCTGTTATTTTGTTCTGGACCTCATTCAGGAGAGGACGCATTGAGTGAACCCCCCCCCTCCCCCCCATCACTGTGCTGTCCTGTCAGTGGATGGTGAGGATGTGCAATTTTACCGCAGTTTCAGCCAAATCTGGGGAATGAAGCTGAAGCTAATAGCTAATCAATCCCGTGGTTCAATCACTGACATCTTATTAATGACTTTAAAAAAACCCTGTGGGGGGCTTCAGTTGGATTTCCCATAATGCATCTTGCATGTAGTCAGCGGTAAAATAACACGGACGCCCAGATATCGGGCTTTAGCCCCCACACTGTGAATTCACTGCTATCAATCTGTCAAAGCAGACAGGCTGTTCCAAAAATCCAAGTGGAAATATTGATACCATGAGTATCCAACACGAGAACACCATATGTAATATAAATAGGCAAGATTTCAAAATGCCCCCACCCCCCAAACTAATGCACGAGGAATATGAAATAATAAAAATAACAGGACGGATTAAGTTTGAGGAAGTATTCAGGTGAGTGCGATGGTGGAAATCTTGATTCCTTATAATCTGTGCGCCTTAAAATTGCACTGTTGAAACAGTGAAGTTCCGACCCATGTTGCTGCCTATTGGTAACATAACACCAATAACGGATTAAATTTAGGCATGGATTCAATCAACATTTGTCCTTGACTATTCCTGGGATTTAAACAACATTAAACTTTAACTATCACTTCTGATTTTTGGGGATTTTTTTTCCTTTAATTACACACACTGTTGAGTTGTGTGATCAGTGATATTTTTTCTGGAGGAGGAAAAACATGTTTGAATTTAGATCAATGCCAAGGAATAAATATGGATTACTCAGAAATGCTAAAAATCTAACTGTGGCCATGCAGTTACTGTTTTGTTACGGATGCCATAATCACAGTGCAAAATCACAATCATCTACAATATTTGCTTAAAATAAATATAGCAAAGTGCGCAATAAAAATAGCTAAGTATTTTTGCGTTGGGTGAAAACCACAAATGCAAGACTGTATACCATTAGAAATGCAAAACCTGCGATTTATCCCTGTGGATAAATTTGCGGAAATAGCCAAACAAGTGATTCAGACTTTCTCTTTTTTTAAAAATCACTGTGTTGTGTGTGGTGGTGCACCACCAAAGAAAAAAAAAAAAAAAAAAAAAAGAAAGAAAAAAAAACACTTACGACCATGTAAGTACCCCATTGAAAGTCAACCGCATATTAATTTCTCAGCCAGACATAACCAAGCAGACATTCTGGCATTCCAGTTATGCCGCTGACATCACACAGCGTCGATTTCTCGGAAACATCGCATTCATGCCCGTTCGTGCGGCAAACTTGCAGCCATCGCAATCGTCCAATAGATGGCCAGCAATGTAAGATGGGGGAGGGACATATAGGGATTAAATAAAGCACATTTGAAGACATATAATGTAAAAAAAAATAAATAAAGACAGACGGGAAGACTTTTATGCTTGGGTGTCAATGCTTTGTCATCATGTCAGCCTAGACAAAATTACGACCAAACAAAAATAAATAAATAGCTAAAAATACATGGATGTGGCCTGTGGTGTGGTCTCTGTTTATTTGTGCATTTAGTAGCCAGTTATGTACAGCAGATGCATGTTTAGTACTGAAAATCGGTTACATACAGGTACAGAGCTAAATAAATGGGTCAAGTCTTAAAGGCAAGCAGCACTCCATAATGAGCTTTTGGCTGCAGCTGTCTTTACATGTGATACATTGCCTGATTTTCAAACAAACACTCTAGCACACAAGAAACAATTAAAAAAGAAACTTTCAATCAAAACCCATGTAGTTTTTTACCCATGCACACACACACACAAACACAGACACAAGTACAAGCACGCATGCATACACACACACACACAAACAACTTAAAACAACCTTGTTCACCCAGATATATATATATATATTTTAAAACATTTCTTTTTCCGAGCTGTAATTGAATGCTGTAGATCATTAGGAAGTATGCACGTTTGTGTTAAAAGCAACCCTTGTTTGGTTTATGGCCGCTTCGAAGTCAGGGTTGAATTAAGCTCACAGCTGAAATGGGTTAAGTTTTGAGAACTCACTCCAGCCGTACTGTAAGCCTAGCCCGAGCTGCTTTCGGTGGTTTTTTCCCCCTCACATAGCAGCAAGGATATACTGTGCGCATATATAGAGCTAGACACCACACTCAGACATACAGTAATAATAATGCTGAGGGACTAGGCATGGCAGGCTATGTTATTATTACTGTAGTGTATAAACAACAGAATAGTTTGACTGTGTAGTGTTTTTATAGAAATGCCTTTGTCCCTTTTAATTTGTGCTCGAATGTTGAGTGGAAAAACAGCGTCGTAGATTGCTGAACAGAAACCTTTCCTTTATTCCAGAAATTTGATATACATTTGATTTTTGTTTGGGTGTGTGTGTCTCTGTGTTTGTGAGTGAGTGAGTGAGTGCACGTGTGTGTCTATGTTTGTGTGTGTATGTGTGTGTCTCTGTGTTTGTGTGTGTATGTGTGTGTGTCTCATGTGTGCGTGTGTCTCTGTCTGTGCCTGTGTGTGTGTGTGTGTGTCTCTGTGTCTGTGAGTGTGTGTGTGCACATGTGTGTCTCTGTGTTTGTGTGTGTATGTGTGTGTGTCTCATGTGTGCGTGTGTCTCTGTCTGTGCCTGTGTGTGTGTGTGTGTGTGTGTGTGTGTGTGTCTTGTGTGCGCATGTGTCTCTGTCTGTGCCTGTGTGTATGTGTGTGTGTGTGTGTGTGTGTCTCTGTCTGTGTGTCCTTTTTTTTCCTGTGAGAACATTTTTTGGAGGTTTGGTCCTGGTTTTCTAGCGCCGGATTTGGGTCGGTCCGCCAGCGAAGAGCTCACTTGTCTGAACCGGTTATCCCTTATGGGAAAAACGCTTAGGACCGGGTGTCCTGGCGCAGGTCTGGCGGTGCCGGAGCAGAACACACAAATATTTGAGACGTGTAATTTATTTTGAGCCATTGAATTCGGCGGTCCGTCCCGGCAGCAGGGGGGGGGGCGGGGGGGGCTTTATTGCCTGCGGCTCAATGGCCTGCCGGAGAATGGGATGGGAAGGCTTTTGTCCGCGGTGTGTGCCGACGTCTGGGGCAGAGCTCCGCCCGACCGCCCCGTTTCCGCGGGGTGTGTGTGTGTGTGTGTGTGTGTGTGTGTGCGCGCGGTAATGAGCTGCGGTGATGTCACAGTGGGACAGACACCGCTCCAGAGTAACGCTAAATCATCCATTCTCTCTCTCTCTCTCTCTCTTCTCTCCCCTCTTTCTCTCTTCCTCTCCCTTCTCCTCTCTCTCTCTTTACCCCTTCCCTCCCTCTTTTCTCCCCTCTTCCTATCTTCCTCTCCCTTCTCCTCCCTCTTTTCTCTCCTCTCTTTCCCTCCTCCTCTCCCTTCTCCTCTTTTTCTCCCCTCTTTCTCTCATCCTCACCCTTCTCCTCCCTCCCCTCTCCCCTCTTTCTCTCATCCTCTCCCATCTTCATCTCTTCCTCTCCCTTAGATATATATATTTTTTAAATTATAGAATATTATTATAATATATATTATACTGCGTCTGTTAGTTATAGCGAGAGACAGAGAGAGCAGGAGACAGGCAGAAGGAGAGATTTGGCGTCTGTCAGCTGAGCGATGGTGCTGTAGATGTCTGTACTGATACGATACCACACACTGCCATCAAACGTCCCACACTGATTGGAAACATATCTGGGCCTTTTATCGTGTTCGGAGAATGCAGTGACCTCACTGGCGGAGTCGTCCCTCATCGCGAGTTAAAAAAAAATGAAATATGTAACGTGTTTGTAATAAACGGCTAGACGATTCGAGTCCACTTGCCACACACAGCGAGTGGATCAACCACAAGCAGAGTAACAGTCGAGAAACATTCAAATGAGCAAAATCACCAAAACATTGCCTGTGGCCTCATAGAATCTCCGATGCTGAATTAAAATTCAACAGAACACAGCAGCAAATACTGTAAGCACAAACCCATCGTATATGATTATGGGCCATAAGTCTTAATGTATTACTCTAACTTCCACCAAGACAAAAGTATGGATGCTGTTGCATCACAAAGTTCTGCCCAGCCAGGGGCTGCATAAAGAGTGCATAAATCGGTAAATTCCAAAAATCTCCCCAGGGAGGAATTTCCGTGCCATTTGTTTGCTTCCAGAAAATAATAAAATAAAAGCTTTTTGCGAAGTTTCGCGTTACATGATGGATCCGTCTGTTCAGAATCTGCGACGGGCCCCTGAAGTCTGTGTCCCCAAGCGGTTGTGAACATGATGCCATTTTCCTGTCACATCGCACGGCAGGCATCGCGAACGCTGAGCACGGGGTTCGAGCCTCTGGGCTCTTCATGCAGCCACGCTGTGGAGCAGTCAGGCCGCCGAAAATCCAGCGGCCGCCGCTCGCTCAGCAACTCTCCTGACTTTGAAAACGCAAGTTTTTCCATGACAGGACAGCGGGTCTTCAGACCTTCCTCACAGGTACCCTGATACTCCTGGGGCTCCCCGATTTTAGGTGTCAGAGATGCAGATGAAATCGATTGATCAGAAGCACTGGAACTGTATTTCTCAAGAATTCTAATCGGACTGACAGGACCACTCATGACTGCCCCCCTTATGCATTTGGATCTTATAACATTTTACAAAATCAATATCTCCCTTAAAAACCTTTGGGAACCATTTCTTTAAATTATCCTTCATAAGAACTACTTTGTACCTACCAAAGAACGACATAATCATTCATAAATGCTTTGTGTCAGTAACAGTCAATAGGCATAATTCATAATTTCCTGATAATAATTGTGCATGTACTGCATGACATTTGTTCAAAATAGTTAAACTTTTAAAAACTCCATCAGCAAAATGTTCATTGTAAAAAAAATCCCCTCTGACAGCACTTTTAACCGTAACAGAGGGCGTTCAGTCCCTGGTGAGCTCATAAAATCTTGGTTAGCGCAGAATTGAATGTCAAAGTTGATTTAGCAGAGCGGTTGGCTGCGATTGGCTCTCGACACACTCGTCCACAACCAATCCAGCACGTTGCGCAAGGCGTCGGTTTGCACTGTGGGCGGGAACTATTCCGTGATTAAGACGGAGAACGAGAGGTCGTGGCGAAATCACGATCCTGAGGCTCCCACGTGCGGTAAACGCATCACCGCAGATCTGCTGTGATTGATGTGACTCCAGCTCCAATCGACGCTCCTGAAGGGAGGGGGCGAGCGGAGGACCTCTGTGAACTTCAGCCGCAAGCACGGCTTCCAGACCACGTGAACTTAGCAAATTATCTGCTTATGATTAGAGCTGTAATGCTGACCACAGGAGAAACCTGACCGGAACAATAACCCACATTTTTTTTTTTTTTTTTTTGTTTAGCTTTTTGTTTTGTTTTAATTTGGGTGGGTATCCGTTGGGAAAGGGTTCCGATACATTCAAACGTCATCAGTACAGAGGACAAAAGTTTGTTTCTCACCCTCACGTGTGACTCTGACTTTTTTTTTCGTAAATTTGAACACCGTTCACTCCCCATTTGGAATGCAAGATCTGTGAATTGAGTCTGCTCGTGGTACTGGAGAGGGCAGGCGAGTTCACTTCCAAAACACACGAAGTAAAGCCGCCATTTCTTTCCAATCCGTCAGTTAAACACACACAGACTGAGTCAGAGGAGGACTCCTCATGTGCAGCTTTTGCAGGCACCTGACTGGCCAGAGGAGGGCGCCGATGAGCGGTGACACTGACAGACATTTCCGCCTTCCTCTCTTCACAATACTACAGAGGGGCAGCGCAGAGTTTGCATGTTCTCCCCGTGAGATGGATTGGCGACCAGTTCAGGGGATATTCCTGCCTTTCACCCAGTGCATACTGGGATAGGCTCCAGCCCCACTCCCCACAACCCTGGCCAGGAATAAAAGGTTTAGAAAATGGATGGATGGATGGATGGATGGACAGACAAACGATACTATGGAAAATTATGAGTAACCCTGCAGGCCTCCCCAAAACCGCCAGTACTGTACAGATTCAGTATCAGACCCATAAGGCCCTTTCAAATTTTGAACAAAGCCCTACCAGGATCCCCAAAACATTTTAAAAAGCAACTTTTTTTAATAGAAAAGAAAGAACGTACTGAGATTTTCTATGGCTATCCATTATTCTTTTTATACTTTGATTGCATTCATTCCTTTAAAATGGAGAACCGATGCAAAAAAAAGAAAAGAAAAAACCTGAATAAAATTTGAAAAACGGTAATGTAGTTTTGAAATAGCAGTACCCGACCCAAAAGAGCAGAGGAAAGGGGGAAAGATAAATGAAGTGATAGAGCGAGGGAACCACTGCGAAAATATCAAAAGCTGCAAACTGACATGAGAGAGGCAGGCCACCAAAAACAACACGCGTTGCAGTCCGTTCGTCCATGTTTCACATTAAACCATGTAATCTAGACCCGAACGACTTCCACCAGCAGTCTGTCTGCGTAACTCGGAGATAAACATTTAAAGAACGATGAGGCTGATAAAATCTGATAAATCTGAGCCACGTGCAGCTCGCGGAGTCCGAGAGTATATTTTTTATTATTGAGGCCACGGGTATTGGAAGGATCAGATTTGCACACGGTATTTATCAGATGTGGCAACCGTGATGAAATGACACGGTGTCCTTTCGCAATCCCCCTGACCTTTGACCTGCAGATGCCGCCGCATGGGAAACTTTCAAACCCCCAGCCCGCCATGCTAGGTGCGAGACAAACGCGCACTTCTGAAAAAGTACTCTGTGCCCAAGACAAACGCGCACTTCAGAAAAAATACTCTGTGCCCAAGACAAACGCGCACTTCAGAAAAAATACTCTGTGCCCAAGACAAACGCGCACTTCAGAAAAAGTACTCTGTGCCCAAGACATACGCGCACTTCAGAAAAAGTACTCTGTGACCTAAATGCCCCAAAATCTCAATTCTCACACTAGTCCAGAAAAACAAACCAACACAATAAAGATGAACAGGCGTCCTCAATCACAATCAGACTGTCCTTGGATGCACAATCAGATAAACAAAAACCTTGTGGTTTCACACATTATCTCAGCATATTGTTGCCATTTGGGAATTAGAGGTGTTTTCTACATTGTACACCTTTAATAATGGTTAATAAAAAGTTTCATAAAATGCATAATTGCTTCATGTGAAAGTAGGAACAAGACTTGCTGACTTTTGTTTCCCTTGACATTTTCACTGGTTATCAACTTACAATCACACATGGCAGGGAAGGCATGCATGTATTATTTGACTGTCTTTCTGTTAAGATTGCATTTTCGTTCAATTTCTCCAGGGAATAATTGCAATATAAATGTTTGACGATGGGGAAATGTATTAAATCATGTCTCCATAGTGACTGCACATAACCATTATTCACACAAAAAATGGCAAAGAACTTTTCATTTAAATTATTAAAAACTGAAAAGTTACATTTAGATCTCTACATATTGTAGGGGGAAATATGCTGTATGCATTATCAAGAACAGAGATTAAATTTAGGTAGTAGTGCATCATGTTCTCTGTCAAACAGGGACGTCACAGCCAGATCACTTGTAATCTGTGTAGCAATGTAAAAACAGCTCCCAGCACAGAGAGAGAACATACTGCATAATGTAGTATAATGGGTAAGGAACTGGTCTTGTGACCTAAAGGTCACAGGTTTGATTCCCAGGTTTTATGCTGCCTTGGTACTTACTGTAACCTGCATTGCTTCAGTATGTATCCAGCTGTATAAATGTATGCAGTGTAAACGCTATGTAAAAAGTTGTGCAAGTCACTCTGGATAAGAGCATCTGCTCAATGCTTGCAATGTAATTAAAGAGCAGTAATGTTTGTACACTGCACCGGGAATTAGGTTAAAGAAGGCATGGGATTTCAGCCATATGTCTGAAAGATAAAGTAATGAATGAGGCACTGTTACCATCACATCTGTGTACAAAACATGTTAATAACACCACAAAGACACCAGCACTGCTCATCATTAATGTATTTGTATCTTAAGTACAAAGTCAAAATCAAAAATTAATCCGAGTTTTGGCAGCATCTTGTTCAACCAACTTCTAGATCAACCTAGGCATGAAACATCATTATGTTTGTGTTCAATATTTATTTACTTTTTTGTTTGTTCAAACCATTTATGTCGACAAGCTAATCGATAACAAATTCACATTTACAGTAATGGTCTGGCTAAAACCGGACAATATGATATAAAGAGGGACAGAAAACAATGCTTAAAGCATAAAAAAACACAGAGCTAACATCTACCCCGGTTTTGTTTGGTGTCTGAGGAAAATACTTAAAAGTTACAGCGGCCATGACGTCAGAGTGCAGTGTGTCCTAAACGGAGCCAGAAGGATCACGGGTTCAAACCCATGCTGTGCTGAGCGTATTCACCGTCAGTATGCATTATGGCTTTGAACCTGGACGTCAGGGTTTGGCAGGAAAAGTTAAAACAGTTGTGAGAAGCCCATGTGAAACAGTTAAGGATTTTCCCGGACTCGATTAGACAGCACATCAGGGGTCCATAACGTCCTGTGGTGGTGCGATGAAGCCTGCGATTTATCAAAACCCTTTAAAAAAAAAATAAAAAAAGGGAAATGAACAAATACAGATGCGTGTACATACCGTTCATGTTCGTTCACAAATGTCTAACAGACAAGCAAACATGCACACAATAACTTGCAGAAAATTTCACACAAACACACATGCAGACACACACACAAAACATTTGCTGAAAGTTTTGCATCAACCCCAACAAGAAAGTAGTAACTACGTATTAAATCCATTGCAAAATGACAGTTGTGTGTGAGTCATGAGTGTTGTCGCTGCAGTGTTTGCTATTGATTGATTGGAAAATTGTTTAACTTCAGTGAAGAAATACTAATACTAATCTTTCTCAGCACTTATTTGCTTATGCAGGCGGTTAAAAGATGTGAAATTTTATAATTCCATCCGAAATTGCTTTATTCCATATGTTTAACTGAAATAATGTGTAGCTATTAATAAACCGCATCACAACGCATGTTAATAAGCTGCATCGCGGCGCTCATACTTTTCGCATAACCAGCTGCCCTGGACGCCTGCATCATAAATTTGGCCCCAAACTCACTGCACCGCGTGACGCTTCTCGCAGACGTCGTTTAATGTGGTGCGGGTTTAACCACAGGAATGAACACACAGAGAATATGGCAGACAGGTGTTCGGCTTGTCTTCCATTTTGCGAGTAATTACAGACCAGCCGTATCTGCGGCTACGGCTCATTAGCACGACGTGGCTTGTTCTCTTAGCGAGCGTGCTTACGTAGCCGACTTCGAACGCGCTGCGCCCAAGCAGGGCTGGGTATCTAACAGCGGCGCGGTCGAGAACCTCAGTCAAGGCTATGACGGGAAAGCCCCGACCGAGATTCAAACCCGCAGCCCTCCAGGTCATAAATCCAGGGTGCTTTTTAACACTACGCCACATACACACACGCGCACCGCTAATGTTTATTTTACCGTTTCTTTTGGTGATGATGAAAGGCGAAAGCTGGCAGACGGTGTTTATACTCCTGGCATCGCATTTAAAAAAAGGGGGTGGACCGCAGAAATCCTTTCATGAGTCACGAGAACCTCTCTCACCACGAGTCCTGGGTTCCTTATTGTTCCAGAAGGGCTCCGATGCACCTGCGGAAGACCCCGCTAACCGGAAATGAGTAATGTAAACCAAAACCAGACCCATTAACAACACTTCCCCACCCCCCCCACCCCCCCCACCCCCCCATATCCGAGACATTAAGACCGTCAGCGAGAACGACGGGCGATCCACGAAAGTTAATTACACCCATTTATTTACACGCAGAGGCCGCGTCAGGACCCGACACATGCTGATGGAGAAGTTAGGTGGGGGAACGATTCCCATTTCAAAACGGTTTAAATTCGAACCTCGTCGTTCCATCTGTTGCTCAGGGGATGTATTTAAAACATGTGCACCCCTCATCTCTACAAATGGAGAGAACACTTGGCAGCATACACAATATCCCTTGCTCTTTGCGATGCAGTTTAACGTGTGTGTCACACTTTTGACAATCCCCTGTCGTATGTAAATGTTTGGCACAATCACAATGCTCTACCACCACACAGTAAAATGTCCAAATGCTAATTCTGCTCATAAACTCTGTAAGCATTGATTACACTGCATTTATTTGGCAGACGCTTTTATCCAAAGCGACGTACAGTAAGTGCATGACAAAGATCACTGGAACAACTACAAAATGCAGGTCCGATAACATACAATAATAATCTTGTAACAGTTATTCATAGCCATGAACACATTGTGATGCTTGTCATATGCCTGTTTGTGATTAATGACATAACCGGCTATGAACTTCTATGTTGTGCTTGTGAACATGCTAAGTAATGCTTATGCTGATACTCTAAATGTCTCAAAAGAAGGAGCATTCATTAATGCAAGTTCTTGTTTTAAAATCCACTTTCTATCTTTAATTTTTTTGTTTTTTGTTTTTTCTTCTTTAAGCTAATGTTCCCTTTGTCAAAAACGCTTGGCAGTTCTGTTTAAAACTCATGTCAGAAACTGTCAAAATATTATGCAACCCACAAAAAAGGTAAACTTAAACAACCCTCAAATTAAGTGAGATGATTTTTTTTTGTTGTTTTAAATCATCATGCTTGTGTGTTTGCATGTGTGCCTGCAGGTTTGCTTGCGCATGAGTGTGTGCATGTCTGTGTGTATGTGTGTGTGTGTGTGCGTGTGTGTACTGCAGGAGAACATGCTTCTTTAGTTTTGTCAGTAATAAAAAAGACACACAGCACCAGATGTCTTTTCCTGCTGCATACGCAAGCAGCTCAAGTGCAGACAGGGTTTGCTGCTCTTTTCCTCTGGTCTTACTTTTACTGACAAACAGTTGATCTCCGCAGGACTTCAAGGAGGGGAGTGATGACAACTTTACGTTTCGCCAAATGATTTGGCGCTCTCAGTAAGAGCAGACTGCTGCCACATGTATTTTTGGAAAGCGGTACCTTACCCTAAACCACAGGTGAACCTCCATCGGTTCCCTCCGAGAAATTGCCCCGGCTTTCTGTTTCATATCCAAAAAAACAAATCTGCACGTCATTGGCCAATTTCTTTTGGCTTTTTATTTATTTCCAAGGACAGCTGCGCTGTCTCCCAGCATCAGTGTCAGCACAACATGGAGACCAAGATGGAGAGGTGATGAGTCGTACCAGTCACATGACACAATCACGTGACCAGATTACTACAAGCCAGAACAAACATTTCTTTTAGAAAACAAGGGGAAAAGGAACAAGTTCTGCATTTGTCATTGAAGGGAATTAAGGTTTTTTTTTGTGTCACATTGCGATTTGAAATCAAGTCATACTGTCATTTTTTTGTAAAACAAGCACCCCTAGATTTGATTAGATTTGACTTGGTGTTTCACACTGCTGCAAATGTACAAATAATCCATGAATGCATTAATCCGTTAATGCATTAATAATGCATTAATTCTCCTCAGCACTTTCCAAGCAAGCTTTTTAGGTCATAATCAGTGCATAATGCCATTTAACCCTTTGAAAAGTAGGTTTCTTGAAGTAGGTTTTTTTTTTCCTTCAGAATTCTAGAATTCCATAACTTCCGATTGCCGGTAGTGATTGTTACATCAGCATTAGAATGTTCAATTAAGAAAATTCTAATCACTTGTTTGTGATCCTACACCTTAAAGCAGTGGTGTCAAACTCGTTGCCATGGAGGGCCGTGTGTATGCAGGTTTTCATTCCAACCAATTAATGCTGCCTTAATTGAGTCCAATTACTCATTCAGCCATATGCGTTTAACTGCATTGAAGCACAGAATATAAGAAAATTTTTATTTAGACAATGCGGGTCACCATAGACGACGGGTCACCATTGTGCACAAACTTGCATCCCTAATTCAGCAAATAATTTAACTAATTATATAATCAAGATCTGAGGCTGGAATGAAAACCTGCATACACACGGCCCTCCATGGCAACGAGTTTGACACCACTGCCTTAAAGGGTTAAGAGGAAATGGTAAATGTTAAGCACATCTGGATCTAGGGAATGGCTCCTATACATAGCCTGTCACCGCGCATCTTGACCTGACGTCCATGAGGATTATTCTTCTGTGGTTAGTGAAGAAAAAAAAAGAGCTTCCATTGCCAATTCAATTTCACATAACAGGGAGTCAGTAAAACTAATCGAGGAACACAGGTTGACCTTTAACCCGAAGTTTAGAAAAAAAAGGAACCAAGAACACCCCCCCACCCCACCCCACCCCACCCCACCCCACCCCACCCCGCTTTCTAAGAGAGCTTTACTTCAGCATGACAGCACGACGTACTGGTTGACATCCCAGAATGGACTGCTCCACTAACAGCAATGCTTTCATCGTGATGCTTTTCAAACGTGCAGATTTGACAGGACGTGGATAACTTAACCAGCTTTGGCTCCACGTCGTTCTGCACCACAGAGAGCACATGTGCACACGAGCACCAATCACAGCCCTTCTCATTTGAATTCAAACCTCGGCGTTACCACGCCAACATCCCTGGGCGAGGGACGGAAAGAATCGTCCGCACCGCATTTCAGATGTTCAGGCTGTGTAAAATGCTTCAGAAGAATGGGGGGGGGGGGTAAAAGAAAATATTTAATGCCTTAAAACTTTTGGTTTGCTGCTCCAACGCAAGAGCTCCTCAACAGTGACACATGCAATGAAGAACTCTGTGGACTGAAGAAAATTGGACGTGACCACACTTAATACACGTCAAACGCCCACATTAGCCTTCTGGGACACATAAACCATTCCTTATTCAGCTCCTTCCTCTCTCTTTTTCTTATTCCCAGACATAATTTAGTGCGTTTTCTGCCAGTAGTACATACATTCAGCTGGGACCAAAGAAAAACAATGATAATATTAATCTAGGTTTATTTGTGATGGTTGATGAAACAGTGAATGCTGTGCACAAAGGGTACAGGGGGCGGCCAAAGTGAAGACCAGAAGGTTTCTTTGTGAGCCCGAGGTGGCGATATTGCCGCATTGTTGTATATACATATTCCCATGCATGTAATCTAATTAAACCATAATCCTTTGAAGAGCAGGTTCTTTGGAATGTTTTTTTTCAGAATTCTAAGTCAGAACTCCACTGCTTTTAAATGCCAGTAGTGATTGTGACATCAGCATTAGAATGTTCAGTAGAGAACATTCCAATCACATATTTGTGATCTCGCTCCTTAAAGGGATAATGTCCACAGAGTGGTGCTTTTTTCTGCTTTACCCCTTGTGGGAGAGGTGGAAAATAAAAGTTGTGCGCGGTCGTGCCGTCCACAGCTGGCCCCATCTCAAGGGCAGTCCACAGACAAATGTCACGTCTGGAAATATCACGCGTCAGCGCGCGACCGAGCGATCGGAAAAGCCGCCGCTGGAGAGCGCCTGAACAGGAGACGTTTGAGACCTAAGGATCTCCAGCGTGAGTGTTAGTCAGCGTCCAGATTCCCTCTGGGAACTAGGGTTATCCGCGGACCGGTTTTTGTGAAGAGGACATTTTACCAAAAATATTGAGGTGAAACGGACCCAGTTCAAAAAGTAACGGCTAATTCGTGGGTCCTGCAGAGCCACAGGGTTTCCTGACTTTTGTTTCCAACATGAATCCCATAAACGTTTAAGAAACAAAAAAAAAGTTCAGTAAGCACAAGTTAGTTGATTAATTGATCAAATGAAGTTCACGTCAGTGAGGAATATACTACATTATAGCAGCAAGCTCCACTCACTATCCCCTAACACCACCACCCAGGATACAATGTCTTCTCAACCGGTACACACACTAGTGAACTAACACCCTTTCTAGCGCCATTTAACATGTGTTACAAACCATGGGACATGTGACTCAGGCTGAATGAGTGTGAGGCAGATCGCTCCTGTGAATCGGGCCTTTGTGAGTAACACACACCGGTTTGGTGGCTTCTTGGGTTCCCCTCACCCGTGACTTTGTGATGTCTCGTGGGGTTTTGCACAATAAACCGTTTTGGGTTAAATTGTCCCTGGGTGATCCTCTTTGAAGACTCAGCTGTTTATTTGGTAATCTGGGTTTATTACTTTAAGCACACATTTTTTCCCCCATTCCGATTGCTGAAATGGTGTGACCGTCCCATTCTTTCCAATGGTTAATGAGCTTTCAACTATTTATTTATTTAAAGTATTTTAATCTTGCTTACTCGAGTGATTGTTCATAGGGCCAAGAATAAACTTTTAGGACACAAAACACGCTGCCACACAGACAGGATTTTTTCTGTGTAAAAAAAGTAAAAGGAAAAAAAAAAAAAGTTTATTTTATTGTCATTTAGCTTGTCCTCCTAACCAGGGTGACTAACAATACAAGTACAAGGGCAAAGATCATGGATTTATGTATAGCAATTCCCCACAGGGAAGTACAATCATGTTCCAGTACAATTCATTTTCATATTTCGCACCAATATACGATTGACAACAATTTGTATGCTCACCCATATATTATTTAAAATATCTTGATAATGTTTTTTTCAAACATATTGCAGTATATACATGTATATTAAGGCAGTATCTTGCCATATATATCTGTAATGAACACTATATGGGAGAGAAGGTTACAGGAAAGCAGCTTACCAAGCTCATCCTTACTGGAAAAATTAAAGATATTCATCTTTGAAATAACAAAAAGCATGATTAGAATCAGTTCCAGAGCTCGGCAGATCAAAGGAGAGCACTCAGACTGGATGAAACTTTTTTGTAATTGACTCATCATAAAATATAAATCCGAAACACACCGTTGTGATGTCATAAATAGAGGGAATTTCCCCCTGAGGTATATAATCTAATCCCATAAATCCATAGAACAGATGAGTGAGCTCAGTCATGCGTGCAATATCTTCAATGTAATGCCGGTATGACGTGTTAAGTGTAAATACAGGTCTTGAAATTAAACCTTATGTGCTGGGACTACTTTTTTCCATTTCTGCTGATACTGAACTTATGAACAGCAATGAAATAGAAGTAATAACGCCAGGGCTAGCAAGGCATCATTGCCTTCACTACGTCACCTGACTTAATCAGTTTCACAACACAGAAAATATGAATGCATGTGTACTGATGTTACATTTTTATTTTTTTAATTTTTATTTTTTTAAATAAACTGCCATGGGAACAGCTAATAGAGTGACCAAGAACCCCTCTGCCTTGAAGAACATGTTGTGGAGGTTTTTTTTCTTTCCTGATTTATTGAAAAGCAGCAAGACAACAATATTTAAAAATAAATAAATAAATAAAAAAAGGTTGCCATTTTGTTGCCCAGTTCCGCGAGAACTTTTGAGGCCGCCGTGACCCCGAAACACGAAAACACGTTTAGCGGAAAGGCGAACGCGATTAGGAGACGTCCGGGGCCCCGCTGCTGCAGTCACCGCGTTACTGGGACTCGCGTTCGCTCGGCATTTCCAAGTCATGCAGAGCGCAATTATGGGGCCAATTATTCTGGGGGAAATAAAAGACGAAGCGAAAAAATAAATAAATAAATAAAAAAATCTGCCCGGAGCCGCAGGTTTACTTATTGAACCACGCTCGTGCCCGCGCCCCTGCCAAATCCAACGGCTTAATTGTGCATTTTGTGACATTTGCAGCCATTTATGCTGTTGTGATATGGGATTTAAAAAACCTAAATGGATTACCGTCGCCCAGCAGCAAGGAAACTTCATAGCGACGCTTCGTAAAGAGCTTTGCGAGGGACATGACACGACTGGCACGAATTTTAGATGCTTTGTGAAAACGACTGTACACTGTCAAAAAGAGAAAAAAAGATTTACTAACCTAGTTATTCTAGCATAAAACTGTTTTGAGCTCTCAGTTGATTCCATTCACAAATTATTTTCTCCTGGTCCATCTCCCTTTGAGAGGCTAAACACTAATAATTTAATACTATATTACTGCAAACTGAAAAGTGTCCTCTGCAGCAAACTCTTTCAATGACCACTTTATGGAATCAATTCTTCTCTTGAAATGTTTTTTTTTTTTTTTCAAATACATAAACTTATTAAATTATACCACACAGAAAGGCCGGGATTTGACAGTGCCACCCACTGCACCACCGTATCGCCCACAACACAACCATTTAAAAAGCAAAAAACACTCAATAGCTTCCACAGTGGCAATGGTGACACAAATGCATCTCTAAATCCAAGTGAATAGCTGCCAGCCTGCCATAGCATTATGGCACAACGCAACTCTACATCCCAATACAGTCAATATGCAATAAGTAAGTAAGTAAGTAAGTAAACTTTATTTATATAGCACTTTAAGGACAAGGGCCACAAAGTGCCTCACAAAAGTACAAATAAAAGCAGCAAATGTACACACACACACACACATCCGTAAAACAACAACAACATAAAACAATTTGAGCATCAGTTAAAAGCCTGTCTGGTATATATAAGGTTATATACTATCTGTATCTGCCACAGCGGGCTTAATGACAAAAAACTTTTTGACCTCACCTCATCTTCAGGCATCTTTGTCCAGAGTCAAGAGGATGTCCTTTTCAGTTGACATTAACATAGAGGCCTCCAGATGGTTCTGTGACAACGTACACCTCAGCGTGTGTTTTCTATGAATTTCAGAGGGGAGAAACTTGGCAAGCCCATCAATATAATACAGCTCCGTACACAAGCTGAACTCCAGGAGAGCTGGAAAACAACACACAGCACAGGTTTCTGGATCAATCCGAGTTTGAAGCTGAAACGTTATGATGACGTGGACCGGGAGGGTCTGAATCCCATTTGGGCTGCAGTGTCTGCGTGTTTTTGTGGTTTCCTTTCAATCGGCTGCCAAATAATGCCGTGAGTACAAGGTGTGTGGATTACTTAACCAATCAATGACTCACAGGAAACACCTGTGCTGAGAAGGCCCAAAACCCAGCAGACACTGCGGCCCTCCAGGACTGTTTTACACCTGTGATGTAGACCTACCAAACCACCTGGGGAATGAAGCATTCTGGGGGTTGCGATTACATACGTTTAAAAAAATAGGAAAAATTTAAGATAACTCTTTTTCTATTTAATAGGCCATTTCTAATTAATTGATTTTGTCATAATGACCCACACCGTGTTGAGACTGCACTCCTGGTTCCTGAAACTTGTCTGGAGGTAGCACTGTCTTTCCTTGAGGGAGGGTTTGTTTGGCAAACAACCAAATTTAAGAGCCTGTTTCAGGAACTCTGATGGCCAATCAGAGCCTGCATCACGCCCTGATTGGACAATCCGAACCTGGATCACGCCCTGATTGGACCAGAGAAGAATGCACAACAGCTGCTTTCAATGACTAATTTTCACAGCCCTCTGGGAAAAGTCCCGCCTCTCCCGATGGCCAATCAGAGCCTGAATCACGCCCTGATTGGACAATCCGAACCTGCATCAGGCCCTGATTGGACCAGAGAAGAATGCACAACAGCTGCTCTCAATGACCAATTAACAGCCAGCGTCCAAGACGCTGATCAACAGCTGATCCACACAGCCCTACAATCAACTCCTGACTCGAAGGAATCTTGAACAGAGTGAATATGAAATCAAGAAGAAAGATCAAACTTAGCAAAAACTAAATAACACTCACTGAAGGAACCCAATTACCCAGCAGCATAGGTTATGTGTGACTGCTACAAGGTGTAATGTCACAGCCCAGGAATAAGAATTTAACCAAGTGAAGGGAAAGTCTCTTGAGGTGAAATAAAATGAGACACACAGTGTACCTCCCAAGACCCTGCGGCCTGCCAGGACCAAGAATTAAGATCACTGCTTTAAAGCAGGGCTGCCCAACCCTGTTCCTGGAGATCTACTGCTCTGCAGGTTTTCATTTCAACCCACATTTTGCACACCTGACTCTGCTAATTAGCAGCTAAGTGAGATCTCTAGCTGTTGAATGGGGGTGTGCTTTGTTAGGGTTGGAGTGAAAGCCTACAGGACAGTAGATCTCTAGCGGTTGAATGGGGGCGTGCTTTGTTAGGGTTGGAGTGAAAGCCTACAGGACAGTAGATCTCTAGCGGTTGAATGGGGGCGTGCTTTGTTAGGGTTGGAGTGAAAGCCTACAGGACAGTAGATCTCTAGCGGTTGAATGGGGGCGTGCTTTGTTAGGGTTGGAGTGAAAGCCTACAGGACAGTAGATCTCTAGCGGTTGAATGGGGGCGTGCTTTGTTAGGGTTGGAGTGAAAGCCTACAGGACAGTAGATCTCTAGCGGTTGAATGGGGGCGTGCTTTGTTAGGGTTGGAGTGAAAGCCTACAGGACAGTAGATCTCTAGCTGTTGAATGGGGGCGTGCTTTGTTAGGGTTGGAGTGAAAGCCTACAGGACAGTAGATCTCTAGCGGTTGAATGGGGGCGTGCTTTGTTAGGGTTGGAGTGAAAGCCTACAGGACAGTAGATCTCTAGCGGTTGAATGGGGGCGTGCTTTGTTAGGGTTGGAGTGAAAGCCTACAGGACAGTAGATCTCTAGCGGTTGAATGGGGGTGTGCTTTGTTAGGGTTGGAGTGAAAGCCTACAGGACAGTAGATCTGTAGCTGTTGAATGGGGGTGTGCTTTGTTAGGGTTGGAGTGAAAGCCTACAGGACAGTAGATCTCTAGCTGTTGAATGGGGGCGTGCTTTGTTAGGGTTGGAGTGAAAGCCTACAGGACAGTAGATCTCTAGCTGTTGAATGGGGGCGTGCTTTGTTAGGGTTGGAGTGAAAGCCTACAAGACGGGTAGATCTCCAGGAACTGGGTTGGGCAGCCTGTCACGCTGTGGGAAACCAACAGCCCGTGGATAAGCTGTGGTCCTCCACTGCCAAACTTCATCTACAACATTTGTTACGAATTTCATTTTTCCCCGCATGGCGTCCTGGAGCTGTGCTTTTTAGTGGCAGACCGATGGGCCGAGAACCAAAGCAGGGCTTCACCGCGATACCGCCAAAAGCGCCCGCGGTCTGGCCGCACGGCGAGAGATTTTGGGTGATTTCGCTAATCTCTCTCGAACACCAGCGTGTTCCTGTACACGAGCAGGAAACAGGCCTGCGACTCAGCCATCTGAGGATAAACCTCATTAAGAGGACACCTTTTCAATAAATAAATAATATCTTTTCATCATCTTCTTCTTCTTCTTCTTCTTCTTCTTGTGATGTTGTTGTCAGGGCCGTAAGCATCGTCGAGGACACCTAGGTCATGTCTTCAGATTTTTTTTTTTTCATGTCCATTTTAAAAGCCTGTATTTCATTTCATTCTTTAGTGAGAACATCAGCTGCGATTCATGCAGGAGGGGAATGAAAGTTTTTTAATATTTTAAAATATTTTCTCAAATGTAAACTTAAACTAGCAGCATTTGAACAGCATTTGCACCGTAAATTTCACCCTCAATTCAATGACCAAATTAAAGGCAAAAAAAGAGAACATACCCCGGCCTAACACCCTCACCGACCCCCCTGAATCTCTCCAGACAAAATGTCAGTTCTAGTGTCACCTTAAGTTTTCCCATGGGTTTTTAAAAAAAATCAAAAGTCCTGACCCGTATAGCTGCAACAGTCACACAGAAAAGGAACACAGAACACTGGTTCAGCTTAACACAAGAAAAAAAACACAATGGAGCCAGATTCAGAATAGACTACTCCTGAGGTCCAACCTGTCTTATTTGGAAGGCTGTAATAAAAGTTGTTTGTGTAAATGATGAGTTTCACTTGTTTTCACAGACTTACTGTATACTCAGAGAAAGATGGAAAATACAGAAATATATTGTATTATAAATGGACTTTTAACATATATAGTATGTATATGTACAATGTAATGGTACATATATTTAGCTGCAGTGTGTTATTTCTTGCCAAGGACATAGCAAACTTTAGCTGAGAAAGTTTAGCCTCCCTTATCTATTAGTACTCTGGTAGCTATGTAACATCTTCACCGCCTGTTCAAAAAGGAAAGAGATTGTACATCGTTTATTCCCAGTGATTTGTTTTGACATTTGATGAGCCCCTGCAATTAAATAAAAATTACTTTATACTATTCCTTGCATCAATGCCAAATTGTTGTCAGTGTAGTTTAAGAACAGATCAAAGTAAACAATGACTTTTGCTGCGTGGACCCATTTCACGTTGTTCACTCCCACTGAGCTGAACTGTAATTTAATACAAGCAGCTCGTTGTGGGTGTTTTTACTTCCCAATTAGATCACAATATCACGTTAAAAAAAAAGACACTATTTTCAGATCACAGACAGACACAGCTTCTTGTAAAAATTGAATTTATTTCCATCATGAACTAACAGTTACCTTTTTATAATGAGATAAAGCATAAAATATAGCACTGTTATTAGCCAATAAAACATTATTAAATTTAACATTGCCGTTGAGGTCGGTGACTGCGCTGTTTGAAAAATATCTCACCAGATTATTCTGAGATAATTCACATTCAGAAAAAAAAAAGAAATACTCCCCTTAATAACTTAATTTATTTTTCCCGTTTCCATTAAAGAAAGCTGCTGCAGTTTTTAAAGCTTTCCATTCTCCACATGCAGCTGCAATAAAGCCACTTCCTCTCTGAATAAGAATTAGGATTGATTCAAAACACTGGCAGTGCGGAGGTAAGCCAGGATTGCAGGGGCCTCAAGGAAAGTAAAATCAATTTAACAAAGGTTACGAAACACCGGTAGGAAATGAAGAGTACGACACACTTCCACACAGGCTTGTCCTTGCCACAGATTTCCTCTTAAATTAATGACCCACAACTTTTTTTTACCCCAAATGTACATGCACAATTAATGGCGAATGTAAAAACAAATATATATATATATTTTTTTTTTTTCAATTAATAAATAAATTCAAGAAGAGCAGCCCTCAATTAGATTCTGATCTAAGAGATGATAGCGGATTATTTGGGGAAAACAGAGAATGGGTGTGATATCATGGGGTATAACGGCAAGTGATGTCATCTGTTTTATTTTTTTCATCCAATCTACAGTATGCTCAGTTGGAACATGAACATTGGCTATTCTAATGGATAGATATAGCCTCCGTTTGGAGAGCATGTTCTCTTTGCATTGATATGCACTTTGAAATTTAAATTCACTCGAGGGAAATTAATTCAGGGCCCTGGCTTGCTATGTATGCAGTATTTAAAACCAACAGCTATGGAATTTCAAAGAACGTCTGAGAGTTTTCTCTGATTAATTTTATATCTCCGATGGATTGATAATATGGAGCAAGAGATCCTCAGATGTCTGGAAAACACAGGATCAGTGAAGCACTTATACACTGGAAACAAAAAAGAGTGGAACATTGTGGCTTCCAGTCTGCTAATGGGGAAATAGTTAAGGCAGTTACTTTTCTGTGTTTACAGATTTTTAATGCGGAAGATGATGACGTCCTCATGCGCTATATTCCTCAATATAAATACAGCTTAATTGTATGGTCTCAATATCATCATAGCAGGAACCATCACAGACACCTACACCATCTGACATAGGCAATCGCAGTAAGAATTACTGTGTGCTGAGGATGGATGGATCTAAATTATTATGTTCAATATTTTTCCTGTAATTGTTTATGCATAATTGTTTAGTGCCAGGAAAGTGAATTTTGCTGGATGGACCAAAATTGTGTGGATAGGGATAATATGAGTAATTTAGTTGGTGTAAAGTTGGTACTTGAAACAAATTGTTCTCTAGGGTTATTTTCCTAATACTGAAACAAGTGTCAACTACAAAAGAAAAAATGAATTATTTTTAAGCAAAGATTTCCCCGTAGCTTCCTTTGAATGCTTTACGGTATTGAACATTTCTTGTAGACAGATATTAAATTTAAATATGAGTGCGAACACAATTATTTTGCTGCATTAATGAGAACACGTCTTCGTGCCAATGTATTCGATCTCTGCTGGCCCAATACAGCATCAAAAGATACAGCATCAAAAAGTGTGTTCTATTTAAAAACAAATATTACAGAATATTACAGTGATGAGGAGCAAATTCTGTCTGAGTGCATACCATGATTTTTAATGCAGAACTCCCGTATGTTTACATTAATCAAATATGGAGGATGAGCTAGGCTAATGGGGAACTCTAATGGTTAAGTACACAGTCAGCAGCACAATGCTTTACCTGTTTGCCAGCAGGTATTTGGTCTAATTTCACCCTAAATAAGATACTAACGAACAACAGTGCCGCGTGAACATATGTTTTTCATTTTGACGTTGTTATTATTTTTTTTAAGGGCCGTATTCACCATGTGAAACCATGGCGATGCAGCTTAGATTAAATCAGACCTGAAACTCCTAATGAGGGCAACACTTGGAGGTTATAGTTTTTTTTTTACCCCTCTCCCCTCTCCTGTAATGTTATTTTACAAGGATTAGCGAGAGATTACACAGACTCTTTCTCCGGCATGAGCCTGTTCCCGTCTTTCAGCACCTTCTACAACTCAGGAGAGCAATTTCAGAAATTGGGATGGGGGGGGGGGGAGGAGGAAAATTCTCCCCATATCTACACTTCAATCAATCTTTGAAGGGAGGGATGAAGGATTGAAAGAAGAAAAAAAGAAGGAAGTCGATTCATGCCTTTCACTTTGCATGAAAAAAAAAAATACAGAGACTTTCCCTTTAACCGTCTTCTTCTAAAGAACAACCCAAGAGATTTCCACCATCGTTTCAATCAATGGCTATAATCTGATGCAAATCCACCCGGACTGGGCCAATAGAACAGTTTTGTTCGCCATTCTTGTGCAAAAAACTCACTTCAGATGGTCCTTTGTTGCAGCTGGCGGGGGGGGATTATACCTTGGTCACCAGGTTTGCCCGTATAACAGTTCCACACACATGTAAATGATAAATCTTCACGCGTGTACTGAAGTGGGGCGTATACACCCGTAGAGCTCAGTTCCGTTGAACTCCGCGGTACTGTAACGCTTCGCTGTTTCTCCTGCAGGTAATTTATGAGAGATCTCAGCCTTTGAGGTCCAAATACTATATAATCCACATCCTGGAGGAGGTGCATTACATCAAAGGAAGCATATTCCATGTACCATAGAAATCCAACCTCAATCCTGGAGTACCCTTTTGCATCGCGTGCTTTTGTTCCAACCATAATTGCGATTCGCTAATTAAAACCAATCAACAACTCACTAATTGGTTGTTAATTGGTGTCAATTAGGTATTTTCAATGCCGTAACAGAGGTGTATTACCCTTTTAATGAGGCTGCATTATGTAAGAAACCGATAGCCGAAAACATTTTTTGTGTTTTTCTGTAGCGGATGATTTCTTTTGAATGGGGTTGTGCTTTGTATTTATTCTTTGATCAGCTGGGATTAGTGGTGTGCCCTGTTGAAGGACAGTGGACTTGTCCTAAGTGTCAAAACGATGGGTGACTGGTCATTGAAAATGAAGGGTTCGAAGACAAAGCAAATGGTAATGAACCATTACCTACCTTTTGTTTGTTTATGTACTGCATGTACGCTATGCTGTTACTACCAAGAGTTTAGTAGTAACAGCATAGCTTACATACAGTTAGTTCACTTTATCGAGGCTGGAATACTATCCAGCATGCATGGCAGTAGCCCAGGGTTGAGTAACAGAATCCCTGTACGGCCATCTGAATTTAATATTTTACATATCACTGTACTCAGACAGTTTTTACCCTTTCCAAAATATAGCATTTATGCCAAGTAATGTATTTAACTGTGCTTGGCATTTCACGACCCGAACACTCACTTATATTTCCAACAGAACACTGACTTAGAACTTTGGGAAAAAAAAAAAAAAAAAAAAAAAACATTCCCAAAAACCTACGCCTCAAAGGGTTAAATACCTTTTTAAAAAAAGCAAACTGCATCGGGACCTTCCCCTTCCTCTTTAAATTGAACATCTAATCATCGGAGGACGCGATGACTTTGAAACAGTTTTACGCAGCTTCCTCCAGCAATTTGTCTCAGCCGTTCTCGAGTCATGACTCTCACCTTAATGCTTTCACATGGCTGGCTTCCAGTTCATAATTGCCCTCTCCTCACAGGTCAGCATATGCTCAGTTTTTTTCCCTCCCCGCCAAGCGGCAGGGCTTCCCACGGGCACACGCGTTCCCCGCAGTTCCTCCTCCGCGCGCGCCCGTCCGTCTGTCTGTCAGCCCGTCCGTCCGTCTCCGATTCAGACAGAATATAATACGTATAATCCATCCATCCATCGTCTATACCCGCTTATCCTGAGCAGGGTCGCGGCGGGTGCTGGAGCCTATCCCAGCATGCATTGGGCGAGAGGCAGAAATACACCCTGGACAGGCCGCCAATCTATCACAGGGCACACACCATTCACTCACACTCTCATATCTATAGGCAATTTAGGATCTCCAATCGGCCTACCTGCATGTCTTTGGACTGTGGGAGGAAACCGGAGTACCCAGACGATAATATATAATATATAATATATTTAATAACTCGGGCAAATAACGCTGACTTTGGAAAGGGCCACGCGTGGCGGTAAACAAACGACCCTAACTTTGAAATCGATATCGGCCGGCGCTGCTGCTCTCCGCACGCATCTGGCCAGGCGCTGAAGGATTGCATTAGCCTCCACCGGGCTGGATTTCAATGTGGCCTCGCTCATCACTCTCACTCTCACTCTCACTCTCACTCTCACTCTCACTCTCACTCTCACTCTCACTCTCACTCTCACTCTCACTCTCTCTCTCTCTCTCTCTCTCACTCTCACTCACTCTCTCACTCTCTCACTCACTCACTCACTCACTCACTCACTCACTCACTCACTCACTCACACTCACACTCACACTCTCTCTCTCACTCTCACTCTCACTCTCACTCTCACTCTCACTCTCACTCTCGCCACTGCACGGTTTCTGCTGTGAGATTTAAGCTAGCACTTCGGAGGACCTCTGGATGGATGTGTGTGTTTTTACGGATGCCTCCACTAAGTGAATAGGAATGGCATTTCAATTACAGCACATTTACGGGTGTACAGGCTATCCTAGGTACTGATTTACAGAGGGCATTTAAAATAAATTTTAAAAATCAATGTTTTTGTTACATAAAATGGAACGTCTTTGTTTTATTGGCTACCGTGTTCTTGTAATTTGCATCCTTAGTCTAAAAGACACAATGTATCCAATCAGCAAAGTTAAGGACAAAAAAATGATTGAATCCCAGCCACTGTGTATGCTAATGTTTGCTGCACCAATTGGGTTTGACGTACGCTGTAGCTGTTAATTAAGCACTAGCCTCGGCATGGGTAAAAAAAGCTGCGATCGCACAATGCAAAATTAATTGCTGTCAAAACTAAATACGGC